>NC_045176.1:3739791-3767291 GCF_900700415.2 Clupea harengus | reverse complement strand
ATAAGGTAAATGCTAGGCCAGTTGAGAGTCAGTGCGGTACGAAATTGACGAGAGAAGTGCAGAGAGCCAGAGTGGTGAGGAGACATCCAGAGCCACGTGACGGGGAACGTACTTTGAAATGTGAGAGCCCACGCAAAGTATTGTCACTTTCTTCTGCTGCAGTCATGGTAAAGGGAGAACTGATGTCACCCACAGCACACAATGCATGGCCCCAGAACAACCATCCCTGGTGGAGCGCAAGAGGGAAAAAACATGACTACGGTTAACCTCAAGTGATACTCTTTTGTGTTACTTTTAGCAATGATATGATGATTGGATGGGAATTTAGATGATGACTTGATTACGGACACGACTATGAAATATGGGTTGATGATATAAGTCAGAGCCCTAATGTTAAGGCAGTTTTAATGGTCAGTGTTATGTTTTTTAAGTTTGTTTGTTCTGGTCCTATGAACGAGATGCCACATTCTATGGAAATTTGTGATACTGCCGCAGTTTTCTCTGTTTGTTTTTCAGAACCAACAGTTCAAGGAGCAGCATGAGAGGAATTGGAACGCATTGAACCAGTGACCTGATGCAACGACCTGATTCACCTCACCTGTTGGACAGCAGTGACGACACAACATTGAAAGACTTGACACATCAGAAACTGATGAACCAGAGATGCATAGTCGCCACTCACAGCTCGCGGAAGGCGTAGGTCGCTGTGCAAAAGCAGGACCGTGAAATTATTTTACCCAAACAAATTAATGGGATTTTCGCTTTCACCTGTGAGATAAGGGACATGCCATATTGGTTGCGAGAAACACCAGATCTTGAATATTGATACCACTACATTGTAGGAACATGTGTTCTGTTTTAAACCTTTTTACCACTACACTATGGGCACACGTGTTTGTTGACATTTTGTAACAATGTTGGATTGTTTGATCACTATGTTCGTTATGGTTTGGTTAGGTTTTATTGTGATCACGATGTATTTTGATTTATGATCAGACGGGGAGATTGTTAGATTCAGGTGATTGCATATATCAGACTACAGTGTAACATAAGAGACTTCATCTCAAACAACCCCCGTCTTCCACAAGTCTGTTATTCTGAACAAGCTAACTTGAACCAGGCGTGGACATCCGACGAATTCGCTGGAGAAAAGCAGAATCTTTCAATGGTATTTAGAAGTGTAATCCTGTTTACAAACAAACACTGAAAACATAACCTCCTTGACAATAAAGCTTTTACTGCAGCATTTCTGTCACCTTCTATTTTATGTCTACAGCACATTCCATGAAGTAAAGATGGCTCACTCACTTTTAGTGGTTTAGAATGAAAGGAAATTAAATAAAAAAACACAATGGATTTCATATTGTCTATTGTATGCAGGTACCTGTAAAACTGAAATATGTAAAGTAATGCAGTTTTTGTAATGTCATCAACTGCAAGTATTTTGAAAGTCATTATGCTATGATTGTGGTATATTCCTCGAGGATAGAAAATGTGTGCTAGTGTTTTGAAAGAATGATTTGATATTGAGTCCGGTTTGCCATATTCTGATAAATTTAGTGTATGTAGAGAATGTATTTTGCATTTTGAGTTAGTAGTTAGTATTTAGTTAACAAAATGTGGTATTTAGCAGACAATTAACAATTTGGCCAATTGTGTGATGTAGGTGTGTTGCTGTGTTCAGAGTTTTTAAAAAGTATCATAAGTATAGGTTAATGTTTGTTAGCAATTGTAAAAAAAAGAGCATATTCTGTGAAAACAACAGTTATACAATTCATGGTATAGCCCACAAAAGACAGATGTTGTGCTAATTGATGTGACTACAGATTGAACAAAAGGATGCTAGCGATTGTAAAAAACTTCAAAGACACCAAACATCAAAGCACAATGTCGTTCGGTATCAAAATGATTCTGAGCCGTAACTGTCTGTGAGGTGGTCACGTACAGTATGTGTTTTTCTGTGGAATGATCTCTGCTTGAGGCAGCGCCCATTAGGACTTTGAGTGAAGCTATGAAGTATTCCCAGTATTTCTTAGTACTGTCAGGGGACTATGGACTTCATCTAGATAGCAGACAGTGTGTATTAATATCTGCATCAGTTGCTATACTGATAATCAGATGCTATATTGATACATGTTGAATCCCATACAATACTGTCAGTCATACTACAATAACTTTAAATCGATTACAATATAGAATATAACCTCAGTAACCACCTTTACGCTCACTCAAGACTCCAATACTCACTTCACTCTTCTTGATGCTTTGACCACGGGCAGCATCCTCAGCAGACCTGCATCTGATCTGGCAGGTGATGTCCTTCCCCCATAATCCTCCAGCTTAAACTCCTCCAGTTCCTGGTCTGACATCAGCAGCACAAAGGCCAGAGCTGACAGCTGGGAGAGAGAGAGATCTGGTCTGGTTTCATTTCCCTCCCTCAAATAGCCCTTGACCTCCTCCACCAGAGAGTGGTCATTCAGTTCATTCAGACAGTGGAACAGGTTGATGCATCTCTCTGGGTTGGGGGCTTTTCTGATCTTCTGTTTGATGTACTTGACTGTTTTCTTCGTGTTCAGTGAGCTGCTTCCTGTCTGTGGCAGCAGGTCTTGTAGGAGTTTCTGATTGGACTCCAGTGAGAGGCCCAGAAGAAACCTCAGGAAAAGGTCCAGGTGTCCATTCTCATTCCTTAAGGCCAGGTCCACTGCAGTCTGGTGTAGGTCTTGAAGTTTGTTAGCACTGAGCACTGAATTAAGCTGAGAGGTTTGGTGTTGGTCAGGCATGTTGCTCTCTCTCTTGCTAAAGTGCAAAAACACATATAAAGCTGCTAGAAACTCCTGAATACTCAGATGAACAAAGCAGAACACCTTCTCCTGGTACAGTCCAACCTCCTCTCTGAAGATCTGGGTACACATCCCTGAGTACACTGATGCTTCTGTGACATCAATGCCACACTCTCTCAGGTCCTCCTCATAGAAGATCAGATTGCCCTTCTCCAGCTGCTGAAAAGCCAGTTTGCCCAGGGACATAATGGTCTTCAGGTTCCAGAGTGTCTCCGCATCACGGTTTCCATACTTCTGACTCCTTTGTTTGGTTTGTATGATGAGGAAGTGAGTGTACATTTGTGTCAAAGATGTTGGAATCTCTCCACTCTCTGTTTCAGTCAGGATGTACTCCAGAACAGTGGCTGCCATCCAACAGAAGACTGGAATGTGACACATGATGTAGAGGCACCTGGAAGACTTCAGGTGTGTGATGATTCTGCTGGCCAGTTCCATTTTTGTGATTTTCTTCATGAAGTACTCCTCCTTCTGTGGGTCATTGAAACCCCTGACTTCTGTCACCTGGTCAACACACTCAGGAGGGATTTGATTGGTTGCTGCTGGTCGGGAGGTGATCCACACAAGAGCAGAGGGAAGCAGATTCCCCTTGATGAGATTTGTGAGAAGGACATCCACTGAGGCAGGTTCTGATACATTGTAGATGCATTCATTGTGCTGGAAATCCAGAGGAAGTCTGCTTTCATCCAGACCATCAAAAATGAAAGCAATGTTGTATCTGTCCTGGTTGGAGAAGGCAAAGTCTCTTGTTTCAGAGAAGAAGTGATGGATGATGTCCAGAAGGGTGTATTTCTTGTCTTTAATCAAGTTCAGCTCCCGAAAAGGAAGAGGAAATATGAAGTGAATATTCTGATTGGCTATTTCTTCAGCCCAGTCCAGAATGAATTTCTGCACAGAAACGGTTTTTCCAATGCCAGCAACTCCTTTTGTCAGCACAGTTCTGATGGGTTTGTCTTGTCCAGGTAAGGGCTTGAAGATGTCAGTACATTTGATTGGTGTTTCCCTCTCTGCTATTTGTCTCTTGGATGCCATCTCAATCTGTCTGACCTCATGTTCAGTATTGACCTCTACACTTTCCCCCTCTGTGATGTACAGCTCCGTGTAGATCTTCTCCAGAAAAGTAGGGTTTCCTAGCTTAGGCACGCCCTCAAATACACTCTGAAACTTGTTTGTTAGCCTGTATTTGAGCTCTTGTTGACATCTAGGAAACAGTCCATCTAGATATAAACACATATAATTAAGTCAATCTGATGTTATATGTAAGTGTGTGAAGTGAGCACTTTGCAGCGGCATTTGAAGCCTTTGTCATGAGAGTGATTAGCAAATTATGACAGACACCATATCCTGTCAGTGTAGTCATCATGACAATCTGTGCTCAGGGATCATAATTAGTAACTGTTATGACCGCTTGCAGAATTGTATGTACCAGAGTCATGTAAGAATATACCTGTTTGAGAGCCATCGGAAATGATTGTTAATGGTAACATGATACTATAGTATTTCTGGACACTGACTCATGATATACTGTGTCATCTGCCATGACATCTGTGACATGTTAATGGCAGGTTTACTGAGGGCTCGTGGGAAGTGTTCCTTAATTTACTCTGTCCTTACAGGCATTACAAACATAGAAATAAAGTGTGAACATCACTGTTATTTTTCCCGCGATATTTGAAATCACATATTAAAGGATCAATTACGTTTATACAGAATGTAAAGATTTATCTTTGAAGTCTTCAATACATTTTGAATCAAGCTGCAATAACGATGTTCAATATTCAGTAACTCAGTATTGAGTAAATATCTCACATTTCTCCAGCTGCTGAGCAATGATCTCCTGGTTCATGTTCTTCAGGATGTGCACTGCAATCTTCAGAGCTTCATCTCTGGCATCTCTCTGGTCCTCCTCATCCTCCTCCTCGTCACTACAAGGGGATTCTGGGTAATCATGAGTCAGCAGCTTCTTGAGTCTCTTTAGTTCATTCGTCATGAAAGTGATGACTTTGTGTTCAAGCTCCTGATGGCAAATCACATAATTCCATCAGTGATGAAAAAACAGAAATTAAACATTTGCATAATAACTCCTCTATATCTCTGATCAGTTGTTTTTATGCATTAAAATATTTCCTGTGCTTACAGTTTTGCACAGGTTTTCTGAAACTAGGTCTAATTTTTTTTAAATGCTAAACACAATTCACAAAACTTCACACACAAAATGCAAAACACCACAAATCTCCTGCAAAATGAAACACTGCAATTTTTTTTGACAAATTCATGAGGTTAAAGTTTTTTATCAGTAACTACACACTAGTGTGACAGATCTAAAACACGTGTTATACGGCAGCACTTTATTCTGACTAACTCGGTGACAACAGACTGAATATAAAAGTACACAGAGTACTTTCAGTAATTTCAGTACTTTTTCCATTTTTCCAAAACACTATATTACACACAGAGAGCGTGTCTTCTTCATTTAATTGCTAGAATGAACAAAATGCAAAACAACTTGCTTGAAGAAAACGTTCAGTAGAGCAAACTGAAATATTTCAGTAGTTATATATACTGTAAATGCTGTAACTGTAACAAAGAGGTTTCACAGT
This sequence comes from Clupea harengus, assembly GCF_900700415.2. Taxonomy (NCBI): domain Eukaryota; kingdom Metazoa; phylum Chordata; class Actinopteri; order Clupeiformes; family Clupeidae; genus Clupea; species Clupea harengus. The sequence continues at coordinate 3,761,854 of NC_045176.1, read as the reverse complement.
CCAGTGCATTACCAAAACAGCATTTCAAAGTGATCTGTATAAAACACATCTACCCAATATATTTTTAGCAGGCTATGTAAAAAGTATAAAAAAAAGAAAATGATCCTTTGTACACGATACATAAAGACACTGTGTGACCGTACCCAGCCTCTTATTGGGGTCGTGTCACAGCAACTTATCAACATCTCAAAAAGGCACACAAGTGTTCAAGATCTGATCATTGGTGTCTTAGAAAGTGAACTATGTGTATAATGTTTTGCAAAAAACGGTTTTATGAAATTCAAAACAGAGCCAAAGGCTGAGAATTAGCTTATGGTTTTGTTGATTTGGGGTGGGATTTTAGAGTTTCAGAAATCATGTGACATATAAAAATCATTACCTAGTTTAGAGCATCAAATGGCAACACACACACACACATACACACACACCTTGAATACAGTAGACAATTCATGTTGACAAGTTTTGCTGAAGGATGGATGAATTGTTTGTTCTTTCTGTTGGAGACTGAAGGAAATACAAGGACAGCAGGTGTTGGTCAACAAAGCATTTAGAGCTAAATGTCTATGCACCAAACAGCAACACTAAGCAAAGCAGTATTATGTGAGGTATGAGACAGACATTTAATTCCCTTAATTTAATGATGCCTCATTTCTCCTTGTTTTCACTCTTTTTACCATCCAGGTAAAAGTGATGAGGAGTCGTGTGCTGTTACAAAACGGTAAAATATTCTGCTGCAAATATTATGTACTGCAATGGAATTGAAATTGTAACGCTGATAATAACTGTATGAGCAGTTGGGTAACACTGCTGTCGGAGAGCTGGACCCAAATGCACGACACGTAGACAAACTTTGAAACACAAAGGGGAATCTTTACTGACACACAGGCAGGTACACACAGGAAAGGTGCAGTGAGACAGCGTGAAACCAAACATGAACAACGTGTAACCATGAACACTGACAGACCAAGAACTGATGAAACACGAGAGTTAAAATACACAGGACTCAAAAAGAGAACAAGACACAGGTGGGCAGGGAACAAGGAGACACACCAGGCTGTAAGGAAAGGGGCGTGAACAAAGGCACAAGGGACAACGAAAGCTCATGGAATACAGGAAGTAAAAACCCATGTTAAACTCACACTGCTAGGGCACTCTAAAACTGTACTGTCTGCTACAACAGTAACATTCACCTCTTAACGCCAACCACCTGTCATGGACATACCTATATCTAATATATCTACTCCATATTTGTCAGTATTAAATGATTGCTAAAAAACATTCATTTCAGTTAGTTGGGTTCCAAACTGCCAAGATTCTTTATATTTCCAGATAACTTGAGCTGTTATACTGTATTATTTGCCATTATAAGCCAGACACAAATCTTGTATCAGTTGATTCATCATTTTATTCATTTGTGCACTGATATACGTGATCATTTTTATGTTTTACCTAAATCCATTGTATCCCCAGTGAACACTGTGTACTTGTGTGATGGGGTGTGAGAGGACCCACATGCAGGGGCAGATCAACCATTTCAAAAGTGGGGGGATTACTGGGGGAAGGAGGTGCGCAATTATATCAAAAAAAAATATCTAAATTGAATTACTGCATCTCTGCATTTCCTTCTTTACAATAGCAAGAAAATGTAAAGTGTCCAAATGTACAATGTCGCTTCACACCATACATGCATATTCTTGTATTAAGCATTGACCTTTTACAACATTGTTGTGTGTAAAGCATGTTTTCACTCTAAACGTATAAAACAATATATTTAATTTATTTGGCATTTCGCTCATACAACAAATACCCTTACAAAGGGAAATTGAAAAAAGATGAAACCATTACCAATGAAGTCATGACCTGATCAAGCTAGAATTGGTCTGCTAGCAACTAATTAGCTGTCTTGATAAGACGATGGAAACAGAAGCTGCACTAAAAAGTGGGGGCATTCAGACTTCACTGACAACATTACTGCAGCTGAATTGTATCTGACTGTAGTTTGATAGTGTTAACTGACTAGCTGGTTAAACAGCTATCATTTTCTTTTAAATAAAATGGAGAACATGTCTGGAGGACTAAAGACAAAGAGAACCAACAGACACTTTGGATTACGTCGCTTTGGACAAAAGCGTCTGCTAAATGACTAAATGTAAATGTAAAATGTAAATTACGATGAAATTATCAACCTCTTCAAATCAAAACCCAGACGACTCCCCCTTGTGTAGAATCTATAAGAAAGGCCATTAGGTTAAGGTTTCCTGTTTTAGTCTGGCCCACCATGTTATGATTGCAACCTCTGAGATCAAGATAGGATTGTGACACACTGTATTGGTTGGTAAATTGAGGTTAGCTTCTGCTCAAAATAGTGGAAAGAATGGTAGAAAGTAGTGACGCATTAGCAAAGTGACTTGTTTTGTAGTCCGTTATTTTTCCCTGTTAGCAGAGGGATAGCAACAAACTTATTTTATAGATATAATGTCTAAAGTCTATACAAAGACCTGCACATACACGTACACGGACAAATACACTTGCAAAGCAGGTTTGAGCATGAGAATCGTTAAGACTCAACATCAAAATCTCTCAGTTTGAAATTGATCTCCATTCAGCTCTTCACATTACATGGCCCTATATACACGTCAGTTTAACAAACAAGGGCTGACATTGTATTTCCTTATATTCAACAGGATGATTTTCACATGATATGTAATTTCTGTCTCTAAAAAACCTAGTAAATGTTTTCTACGTTATCAAATTCATGGGTAGACTATGGCAATGTCAATGTCCCATATAGTACACACTCTGTACTCATCCAGGGCCGGATTAAGAACACTAAGGGCCCTCAGGCTACACATAGTCAAAGGGACCCCCCAAAATTATCAATACAATATTTTCATGCCATGGTATAATGGGTGGCACGGTGGCTCAGTTGCTTGCACTGCTTGCACTGCCGCCTCACAGCAAGAAGGTCATGGGTTCGATTCCCACATGGGGCGCTGTTGGCTCTGGGGGGCAGGTCCTCCCAAGAGTGCACAGTGCTCAAGTAAGCTATCTCCCGGGCCTTTCTGTGTGGAGTTTGCATGTTCTCCCCGTGTTCACAAGGGGTTTCCTCCACTAAGGACCCCAACAGAAAAAACATGCAAATAACAGAACACATGTCCATCCCTGACCAAAGATGGACAGTTCACTTCACTTGGTCCCTGGGCGCTACAAGCCGCCCACTGCTCCTGGGGGGTCCTTGAGGAAGGACAGTCCAGGATGGGAAAAAGCAGAGCCGCGACCTCAGGCTTGCGTGTGTGTGTGTGTGTCCTGTGTCGCCTCCATATATGCACGTGTGTGTTCCAGTGTGTCGTGTGTGCCATTAAAAACCTGACAAAGGTCTTAATTATGGATGAGGTAATGTTCAGGGGCGTAAATATAGGAGGTGCGGCTGCACCGGGGCCCGTAGACTGGGCCCAAAGATTTACATGCGTCGCCCGACGACGCCCGGAAGTACATCGACAGGCCCATCCTATGGCGTCAAATTTTTCCAGTTATGCTTACGTTCACAAAAAGGCTGAAGTGTAAAATGCTATATATACACTTGAAAAGGCAAACTTATCTCAGTCATGGTGGTTATTATTTTTTGGGGAAAAGTAGCAATTTATAACAAAATCATATGCTTATCCTACATACACTATCAAAAAACTATTCAATGAAATTAATAAGTTCTTATTTTCTTTGGTGTTTTTGTGATTAGCAATGATGATTGCTGGGTAATATGTATGTTGTTGTCCAATGTCAAATACAATACGCTATAGTTAAACCAATTCGGCTTTATAACTAGCCCGTCAACTAGTCGCGAGCCCACGGAGTTAGCAGGGATCAGCATCGCTGCTTCTGCCCTCAGTGGTGTGTCAGCAACCATGCAACAGGTAACTTACAGCTATTGTGATAGATATACATTTCAAGACAAGTTATAGCCTACATACATCATGGTAGGGCAGGATTACTAGACTACAAGTTGGGTAAATAGTGGTCGCTATTATTATTACTTTCTAACTATTTTTACGGTAAGAAATGTTCCTGCTGAGAGTCAAACAAGACTTAGTTCATAATTGATAAATTAAACACTATTTATATCGATAACAAACACCTTTGATTAGCGTTTTTTTTAGACGCGGTTGAGGAAGTCCTAGGGAACGCTTTACAAGAAAAAAGGCATAATACTGTATTGCAGTTGTGTACGTCACTGAATATATCTAGCTATGTGTGATACATGTGAGCTATATGTGTGCTTTCTATTTTACACCTTTGGGAGAATAGATGTTTAAGTATCAATGACTTTACCTTTCAGTGACTTATAACCAATTCTGTTGACATTACAAAGGTATTCAACTGTGTTAACTGTTTGAAAAATAATACAACCATTTAACTGAGGAGCACTAGCATCTGAGTCTTTTCTAATATGGTTCACATTTTCTTTTTCTTAAGTTACAGATTCATGAATGAATATCAGTCTGTTGTTTACTTCAGGTCCCCATGTCTACATGACTAATAATGTTCAAAATCTGTTCCATTTTAAAGATGAACACTGTAGTCCAGCTCACATTACTCACACACTCTGTACACATCCAGGGCCTCATTAAGAACACTAAGGGCCCTGGGGCTACACATAGTCAAAGGGACCCCTCAACATTATCATACAATATTTTCAGGCCATGGTATAATGGATGGGGTAATGTTCATGTGAGCAGTGTGGTATAATGGATGGGGTAATGTTCATGTGAGCAGTGTGGTATAATGGATGGGGTAATGTTCATGTGAGCAGTGTGGTATAATGGATGGGGTAATGTTCATATGAGTCAGATAGACGGTGGGCCCTGCATGCCTTGGGCTGTCTTTAATCAGCATCCATTTAAAAGATGAACACTGTAGTCCATCTGATAGTCTTCAAACACTCTGTAACGTCAATCCACTGTGCACATTGTTCATACCTGGCATCTGGATGTCCCTCTCCCCCTCTAAAGTTGGGGCCCAGACCTTTTGACCGGTCACTCTTCAAGGACACACAGCTGGGTGCAGGAGGGTCTGGCCTCCATTTCCGAGTTTGGCTTTACAAAGAAAAAAGGCATAATACTGTATTGCAGTTGTGTACGTCACTGAATATATCAAAATGTTCTTTATTATACAGCGCTACACATCAACCCAGTGTGCAAATTGTTCGTACCTGTCATCAGGATGACTGTCTCCCCTTTTGAAGTTGATGCCCTGATCTTTTGACATGTCACTCTTCATGGACACACAGCTGGGTGCAGGTGACTTCAGCCTCTCTTTTTGGGTCAGACTTTACAAACAATCCAAAGCCATAACACTACGTTGTGCTCATGTACAATATCTGTATGTTCTTTCTTTTGTGATTTGACAAATGAGCTGATGGTGGTTGACTCCCTGTGTGGAACCAGCTCCTGCAGGCATCACAAGCAATATGTTAACTAAAAAAGTGACCCACTGTTTTAAAGAAATACTGACAGCAATAGTCCTGGTTCATTCATTAAATAGTGAATGCTGCACACCAAGCAATGCCCAGTCATAGTTACCCAGAGAACTTCTGCTGTCGTCTCCCTATAGCTCAGTGAAGAAAAGATGTTGAAGTGGGGAATAATGAAAATAAAAGGTTTTTATTAGTTTCCATACATTTTATTTTTATATGTTAATGATAATATTTTAATAAGGTAGTATCTCATCAGAATAAGGTGTTTCCCTAACGGAGAACTACAGGTATCCACATCCACACAAATGGGTGTTGTTTTTAATCTACGGAAGCAACACTGCTTTGATGCAATGCTCCGGTATTGAAAGCCAAACAACTCAAACACACGTGTCTCGAGTTAAGGAAGCAACACTGCTTTGAAGCAATGTTTCTCACCTCGAAGTAAGACAAAGGTCTTACTTAATATCTTTCAGTCAGCATTTTATGGAGGTTTTCCTTTAAAATAGGTGGCTCCTTTACTACACTGAGATAGATTTTCCTCATAATTACTCAGAGTCCACAGACTTCCACTAGTATAAGGAAGTTAGTGATGTGTACTACCTCTCATCAAAGGTACCATGACATCTCTGACCCTAGTTAGTGATGTGTTCTACCTCTCATCAAAGGTACCATGACATCTCTGACCCTAGTTAGTGATGTGTACTACCTCTCATCAAAGGTACCATGTCATCTGGCAGCTGCCATCACTGATCCTCCCCCTAAGAGTCACGTAGCCTCATGTAGTCTCTCAGCTTCACTCTGTCTTCTACTCTGTCTGTTAGCTCTCAAGTAACCAGTATTTTGCAGTATTTATAGCAAAGTAAAACTTCACATTATGAAAATGAAACATCTCTATGTGTAAATACAATTTTGCGATTTACCCTTGTGTGTGGATTTTTCTAGTGTTGCCGACCTCTGCCTGTTTAACAAAACCCTGCTTTTGCCTTCTCCCTACTGGATTATCTGCATGATCTTTTTCAAACTGCCTGCTTGTGTACCAAACTCCGACCTGACCTTGAGGAAATCAGAATTTAAGGTTCAGAGTTAATAATGATGTACAATATTCAATAATCCAATGCATCTTATATCTGTTTGTAACTGTTGCTTTTATTTGGCCTTAGGCTAAAATGTAAGCTTTCTGGCTGTATATTCAGGCAGAGGAAATGACCTGAGGGAGTTGTGAAAGTGGTCTCAGTTGCTCACAGCTGGATCCCTTCACCCATTGTCTCTGAGTAAGCGAATGGTTCGTAGCCTTCCTGTCTCCAGGATCATAATCTGATACATATTCATGAAGGGATGGAACTATAGGCCGACACCCCTAATACTCAGAAAGCATGTGCATATTCAAATGAATTTCAAAAGAAACTTGTAATACAAAAAAAGTTACTTTTCATGTTTACTTTTACTATGTAAAGTTTTATTAACAGTTCGCTCCTCCGCGTCCCCAAAACCAAGCTCCGCACCATGGGCGACCGGGCCTTTTGCTCGGCAGCACCACGCTTATGGAACAGCCTCCCTGACCACCTAAGGGCAACGCAGACGCTGGACTCCTTTAAAGCTGGACTAAAAACATTTTTATTCAGGAAGGCATTTCTGGCCTTGTGTTAAATCTTATGTTAAAATGTTAAAAAATTTCAATTATGCTTATGTTAACTAATTTTTATTTTATTGTATTATCATAGTTAGTTTCTAATATGTTGGCACTCTGAGGTTCTTCTGAATGAAGAGTGCATTACAAATTAAATTAATTATTATTTTTATTATTATTATTATTGTGGTAGGAGTAAAGGAAAAAATGAAGCCTATTTGGGTGTATTTTGGGCATATTCGATTAGTGTATAGCTCATTTGCATATTACAATTAATTTTCAAAGAAACTTGTAATACAAAAAAAAATACTTTTCATGGGTACTTTCATTGTGTAAAGTTTCATTTTGATAGGAGTAAAGGGAAAAAAATTACATTTTTGGGGCGTATTGTTGCCTGGCATTGTTGCCTGGCACACATCTCGGATTGATGAGAATTAAACATATTTCCTCAACTAGGATTTCTTAGGACTTTTAGTATGTTGTTCTGGACACCTCATAGAAATGATCTATGCTGAAAAAAAATATTTTACAATAAGTCTGTTGTAAAACGCTACTTTGCCTGGACTATAAATACACCTAGTTTTCTCGACTGGAGAAACAGTCCTACCCAGCATGAAATCCATCGACGCAATGGCTGATTAGAACATTTCTTAGGGAAACCTCTGTTGAACTTCTGTCTCTCTCTTGGTGTGCATCATTGTACAAGATTGAACCTGACCCCTTGACAAGCAGGTTCAACCAGCTGGAGGAAATGTTTCTTTTGTCTATTCCCAAACACACAGAAGTGTTTCCATTGGGCAAGAACCACACAGACTAATAGAAAGAGCTCCACCCTATTGAGCCAAAGTGTACATGGAATATTGTTGGATTGTTGCGCTTGTTCTTCTGTGGTTTGAAAGAACACAGGCCAACACATCTGTCAGAATTAAGCTTCCATTGAGGCTCATTAAATCATACTTTCCATGTAAAAATATCAGCACAACAGAATGTAGGTCTCCTTGCATTGTGCTCCGTTAAATGCCCATTACACTTGGAGCTAGGTCTGTTTGTCTGTCTGTCTGTCTGTCTGTCTGTCTGTCTGTCTGTCTGTCTGTCTGTCTGAAAAGTAAAAGCAGATAGACACAGGGCAGAGAGCCAGAACCACACACACATCATCTACTCTGGTCTGGCACAGTGCCACAAGAACTGGCAGAGAAATGTAGCAGGGCAGCTATGGGGAATGCAGCCGAGGCATAGGGCTGCTATCTGATACACACACATCGTCTGTAAGTAGTTGCATCGTCGTCACGCTTACTAAACATCGTTAACAAAGAATCAAAGGTTTCAGGAAGCACACACTGTTAAAATGTGCAAAAGTATAGCCTGGCTGTGGTCAAAATGCGTATTACCTATATGTGCTCTGTATATGAATAGTTTTACTTAACATATAACATTATTGTAATTTTAAAAACCTAGGTCTATTGATACATCTAAAATGCTCTGTAACATTTGGTACACATTTTGAAAAACCCTGTTTGAGCTTGTGCTGACAAGTTTACTGTGTTTCTGTCTCTGGAAAAATAACACATTGGTAAAATAGTGATGTAAGACATCATGGACCAATCAGCTTACAGTGATTCCATACATGTAGATTCTGGAACTTAGAAACTCTTTAAATTCTATATAACCTTTACCTATAGTATGAAGGCCATTATATTAAAAACTTTAACATTCTGTGAAGAAAATGTATAAATGTTTTGCATATTAACTTTTGGAGTGATTAAAATCGGTGCTGTGGACAATAACAATTCATTTTCTTTTGCAACATCTCTCTGGGGTGCCTGGACTGTCTGTGATTGTGGACTGCACACAGCTTTTTATAGGTCTACCAGGAAACACCTCACCCTTTTCTTTTACTTTTCACCTCTTAAAAACACACATGGTATATTAGCGATGGATAAAGGCCCAGCAAGTGACATCTGATCCATCTGAATATTGTTACAAATGTTTTAAACACACATAGAATATCAAGTTGTCGCCCAAGGCAGCCTACAGTTAGCCTTTTCTATTTCTATTTTCTTTGTGGACAATATTCAAGCTGACATAGTGCTACAAGTAACATAAAATAGTTATGACAATCAAAAATACATAGAGATCAAGTAAAAACACCAACTCACCTTTTCATTAAATACACCTAGTCCTCCCAACTGGAGAAACAGTCCTACCCTTGCATTGTGCTCGATTAAATGGCCATTACACTTGGAATTGGGTATGTCTGTCTGTCTGTCTGTCTGTCTGTCTGTCTGTCTGTCTGTCTGTCTGTCTGTCTGTCTGCCATGTAAAAGCAGATAGACACAGGGCAGAGGAGCCAGAACCACACACACATCATCTACTCTGGCCTGGCACAGTGCCACAAGAGCTGGCAGAGAAATGTAGCAGGGCAGTTATGGGGAATGCAGCCGAGGTATAGAGCTGCTATCTGATACACACACATCGTCTGTAAGTAGTTGCATCAACGTCACACTTACAAAACATAGTTCACACAGAATCGAAGGTCTCAGGAAGCACACATTGTTAACATTTTCAAAAGTATAGCATGGCTGATGTGAAAATGTGTATTACCTATATGTGCTCTATATACGGATATTTTTACTTAACATATCACATTACTGGAATTTTTTAAACGTAGGACTTTTGAAACATGTCAAATGATCTGTAACATTCGGTAAACATTAAAAAAAAAAAACTTTTTGATCTTATGCTGACAAGTTTACTGTGTTGCTGGTAAAATAATGATAGACATCGTGGACCAATCAGCTTACAGTAATCCCATACATGTTGATTGTGGAATTTAGAAACTCTTTTAAACCAACATAACATTTAACTGAAGTATGAAGGTCATTATATTAAAAACTTTAACATTCTGTGGATAAAATATATAAATGTTTTGCATATTAACTTTTGGAGTGATTGAAATCTGTGCTGTGGACCATAAGAATGAATTCCCTTCTGTTCTTCCTTTTGCAACATCTCTCTGGGGTGCCTGGACTGTGTCTGATTATGGACTGTGCAATGCTTTTATACGTCTACCAGGAAATATCTCGACCTTTTCTATTACTTTTTTTTCCTTTTTACCTCTTAACACACTTAACATATAACACATGGTATATTAGCAATGGATAAAGGCCCAGCAAGTGACATCCAATCCATCTGAATATTGTTACAGATGTTTTAAACACACATAGAATATCAAGTTGTCGCCCAAGGCAGCCTACAGTTAGCCTTGTCTATTTCTATCCTCTATGTGGACAATATTCAAGCTGACATAGTGCTACAAGTAACATAAAATAGTTATGATACTCAAAAATACATAGAGATCAAGTAAAACACCAACTCACGTTTTCATTAAATACACCTAGTTTTCCCGACTGGAGAAACAGTCCTACCCAGCATGAAATCCATCGACGCAATGGCTGATTAGAACATTTCTTAGGTAAAGCTCTGTTGAGTGAACTTCTGTCTCTCTCCCCTGGTGTGCATCATTGTACAAGATTAAACCTGTCCCCTTGACAAGCAGGTTCAACCAGCTGGAGGAACGGTTTCTTAAGGCTATTTCCAAACACACAGACGTTTTTCTACTGGGCAAGAAACACACAGACTAATAGAAAGAGTTCCACCCTATGGAGAGTCAAAGTGTACATGGAATATTGTGGGATCGTTGCGCCTGTTCTTCTGTGGTTTGAAAGAACACAGGCAAACACGTCTGTCTTAATTAAGCATCTATTCAGACTCATTAAATCTTACTGTCCATGTAAAAATATCAGCACAACAGAATGTAGGTCTCCTTGCATTGTGCTCTGTTAAATGCCCATTACACTTGGAATTGGGTCTGTCTGTCTGTCTGTCTGTCTGTCTGTCTGTCTGTCTGTCTGTCTGTCTGTCTGTCTGTCTGTCTGACATGTAAAACCAGATAGACACAGGGCAGAAGAGCCAGAACCACACACACATCATCTACTCTGGCCTGGCACAGTGCCACAAGAGCTGGCAGAGAAATGTAGCAGGGCAGCTATGGAGAATGCAGCCGAGGCATAGGGCTGCTATCTGATACACACACATCGTCTGTAAGTAGTTGTGTAAAGCAAGCCGAGAATCATTGGATTATAAAACACAGATTGGCTTCTAGTTTGCGATTACTCATTAGGTGTGGGTCGGTTGTTGTTAAATTATTATGCCTCTAACAACATTCCAGAACTGCATTGTTCCATTTGGTTGACTTCCCCACACCCCTGCTGGTGTTCTTATCTCTATCACTTGTCTCTGGTTTTGTCCCTGTGCTTTTCCATACCAGGGTTAAACTAAGGCCAGGAAAATGGATTCAAGATACTGCATTAGAAGATGATTTCTTTGTAATGTTTGGGTTTATTTGAATGGTGTCAGTCTGAGTGGTACAGTGGTCTCCGTCCTGCAGCTGAATACACCAGTCTTAACATCGATCTAAGAACCATGAGAATTCTGGTCTCTGTGGGTTGTAGGTAACCCCCCTCTGGAGGAGACAAACCCCCTCTTTAGGTGACAACCCCCTCTATTTGTCTGTTTGACTGTGTGATCCCCATCATAAACACCACTGTCCATGTGAGTAATTATTATACCAGATGTAGGTCTAAATGAAATAGGTGTTTAAGGGTAAGATAGTCAAAATACACTAAGATCAACATTGCTGCCAGATTGCCCAAGGTTTCCCCATGCTCCAAAACACTACCATAGAGTCCATAGCCACCGAGATACTAAGGCTGGGGTAAATGTGATGCCTCTTGTTTCCCCTACTTTTCCATGATGTACAGATGAGTTATGTGTGTCTGCCAGAGGTGTAAAAAGTACTGAAATGTGGTACTCAAGTAAAAGTACAATTACTTTGATTAAATTTTACTTAAGTACAAGTAAAATTACCCATCTAAAAATCTACTCAAGTAAAAGTAAAAGGTAGCTCATTTAAAATGTACTTTAAGTAAAAGTTACTTAGTTACTTTCAACAACTTGATGGGGGCCACTCCTATATAGTGCAAAAAAGGACAAGGGGTCATAAAGCCAATACAAAAACTTGTTATTTTTAATTAAAGGAGAATCTTTAGAAATATAAGTGCAATGACATTAAACATGTCAAACATTAAAAATTAAACATGTCAACACAACATTTAAGAACTTTTTGGACACATGACAGATAAAATAAAAATGCCGCTGCCCCACTGTATATTTAAACTTTGGTTACTTTACTTGTGTCCACCTTAAGAGCATTAGTCTACAAACTTCTTGTTGAGTTTGAGCAGCAGCTGATTTTCAAGGTGAGGTGAGTTCATCCGGGCTCGCTTTGCAGTGAACAGCAATCCAGCACAGCTGAAGAGTCGCTCGCAAGCGGCCGAGGCAGGTAGGCCAGTATTAAGTTTCAGGGACAGTTTTTTTATATTCTGGAAGGAGTTCAGCAGATCCATATTGACTGAGACACAGGCTAGGTACCCTTCTAACTCCCCTGTACCTTCTGACCTTCATTGAGGAAAATAAATCATCTTCATCTGATGAATGTTGTCCAACTTGCTACAGCCTCTACCGTCCGGTCAAGGTGTTGTCTGACATAGACTAGACCTGTTGAATGACAAACAACATAGTATTGAGCTGCCATCAAGAGTGCATCATAACACAGAAATAGCTATAAATTGCTATTTGAGATGACAGACCGACAGTATATATATACAGAATTATAGCATTATTTTCTATTTCTACATGCATCACAATTCATAATCCTCAATTCTTGCTAACCGAGACCCCTGAGCATGAACATGAAAGACGTGCACGTTGCAAAGCCATCACTTATCGATATCAATATTTGACTAAACATCGTGAAAAATTCCATACAACGACATACACATTGACATTGACTTGTCCAACTGTCTGACAACGACGCATTCACATCGTTCCTGTTTCAGGGCATGGGAGGCAGCCAAATGATTAGCCTAATATCAGTTTATGTGGTGTATTTCATTGCTGATGACTGATTTGCAGTTTTTAACACAATATGAGAGACTGAACATAATAATGCTATGACCTGAAACGAATGAAAGACAGGAATGGAATTATTATTAATCTATTGGATGACGGCTGTTAACAGAAGGATGGACGTTAGCTTACTCAGGGCGGTTGCAAGTGCTAGCCAAAATTAGGCTACTAGCTAGCTACATGAAACGCATATTTTGCTTAATGGAGCAAAGCTAACTAAACAACAAAAACGCTGTCTGAACTACTAATGGAAAGGGACAAATACTGTACTTACCAACACATGCTTGCGCAGATTTGAAGATGAATTTGTATAAGCAGAAAGTTCTGTCTGGCGGGGCAGGCACAGCTTACACAGCATTATAGCTGTTGCCTCTTTTATGTCGGAAGGCAAACTGCTTGCTGAGATGTGGCCACGGGTTTTCTTCATCTTTTTTCATTTTAACTGGCGGAAAGTTCGGTGCTTCAGCTTGTTGGTCGTCCGTAGCTTGTTGGTAGTCCGCAATATCATCTTCCTCCATCTCTATCTCTCGAAACTCGGCACCGGCGGCTTGCATTGACTCCATCATCCACTCTATGCAGCATCCACCACTGTAGTGAGAATTGTAGTGCGCGATTCCCTCCTTTCGGTTTCCCGCATTGAACTATGTTTTTTTTTTTTACTCAGTAACGGATGTAATTTCCAATGTAGCGAAGTACAATACTTCAGTCAAAATGTACTTAAGTAAAAGTAAAATTACCGATTTCAAAAACTACTCAAAAATTACAAAGTACATAAAAAAACTACTCAATTACAGTAACGTGAGTAAATGTAATTTGTTACTTTACACCTCTGGTGTCTGCTTCACAAATACATTTGTCAAATCAGGATCCTCCACATGATCCTCAGTCTAAGACACCTGCTACTCATTCTCACTCTCATCAATCATGATCACTAAGGCACGCGACAAGAACCTTCATTAGCAGCACATTTCTTTCAAAACCAAAGTGAATGTAACTGATTAGTGAATGTAACTGATTAATGGATATGAATTATTAGAGAATACAATTGATTGATTAGTGATTGTAAATGCTTTTTCCTTATTTCAATGATTACACCAACGCCCCCACATCCTTTTTTTAGTTTTTGTTGGAGAAACTTTACCCAGTGTGTGTGTGTATGTGTGTGTCTGTCTGTGTGTGTGTGTGTGTGTGTGTCTCTGTGTGCGCATTGCGTAGGTGTTTGATGGACTGTCATACCTATATTTAAAGGCCATCTTTAGTTCAACTGAACAAAATTAGGGAGTAAAACATATCAATTTGCTGCATTTAATCCTATTATTTATTTTAAAGATGACAAGAGAGCCTTCAGTCAGCAATGCAATACCTTTGCAACTTTTGGTTGTGCTGTTTGGTTAGATGATGTCCAACAGTGTTTCAGGATATAATTAGTGATGGACTAATTATTAAGTGTTATAGCACAACTTGTAGAAAAAAAGTTAAAACACCATGATAACTGGTTTCACTGTCAAGCAGCACACATACAATGCCATATTGTATTACTGATGACATTTACCTTACTGTTTCTGTAAATCAGTTTGGATGAAAGTGTCTGATAATGAACCGATGCAACCTGATGTTTGAAATTATATTTTGGTTTTATCCAAAAACACATCCCCCCCTGAGCACATACTGTATACTTTCTTCTTTCCCACCTAACATTGAGAGTACAGTTTTCACCATAACCAAGTCACAGCGCCACCCTCTGTTCACTCAGTGAAAGGCTCTACTTCAGAAAACATTTCATGACATTGGGAGAACATCTCATGAGATTTCAAAAAGTCAGAGTTTGATAAATATACACAGTGTTTTACTCCAAAGCAATACAGCTGCACATGGCTAGGCTAACCCAGCCCCATGCCAATAGCAGTCAGATGGATGTGTTGTACTATTCTGCTGTAAGGTCACTGGGTTCAGTTCATGTGGTTAAGTCCTAATTTGTTCCTCCAAACAGCTGCTGAATTTCGTTTCAACCAGATGAGAATAAATACAAATTCATAAAAGTGCTTCCTTGACCGTGTGATACACACTATGTGCTATTCGTTTGGAGGACAATACAAATAAATGCAATAACTCACGAATATACGCTACCCCTTCCTGTGCCCCCCCCCCTCTCAGCCCTTCTGTGTTGGGTGCTGTATGAGAACCCTACTAGAGAAGGGAGACTGCTGCACACACGTGACTCCCAGACTCCAGGGAACAGACTCCCAACATCCAGTCCATCAGCAGGGGCATCAGCTTCTCTGAGCCAAACTATTAACTATTATAGATACATTTATTCAGTTCAGTTTATACAGTTTGACCACCCATTCATACATTCTTCTGTTGTGTTTGTGCGTGTTGATTAGTGGTTGACCGATCAATGGCCGATGCCGATATTTAGAGAACAGGGCGGCTGATGGCTGTTATGTAATGCCGATATCATGTTGTTGTTTTTTAATAATAAATAATGTTTATTAATAATAATAACAAATGACACACAAAATTACTGAAATTAAATGAACATTTATTTAACACTGTTATTGTCTGCATTGTGTCTGTTTGCTTATGTAGATCTGCACTCTGCACTCTACTTATTATTTAAAATTTTAAATAATCAAAGTATCAAAAAACTAAACTCAACAAACAAGGTCAGTATTTGGGTTAAAAATAGAACAACTATGTACAAATGTTTACCGTCTTCAAATTGGTAGTCCCCAGATGAAAAAAACAATCAAATAAAATCTCTATTCTTAAAGTTTATATTACACAGAAAAACATAACTATTACATTTATATCAAAACTGTCCATATTCGTTTGTTTCTTGGTGTGTTTTTCTTTTTTTTTTTTTTTTTATATGGAAACCGGCATTTTTGCCTGCCACATCACTTCCACCAAGCTGATCTTGCCGTTCCTCAATTTCTGTTCAGTAATAAAACGTTTGCAAACAAAATATATCACCTAACAGAATAAAAACACACATTTCATTATGCGTAATGTGTGCCAGACTTGGACCTGGTATCATGTGTAGTGACGGACCATCGTCACACTGCCTTCCCCACCGGGAAGAGCACCCTTGCGCTTCATGCACACAGGCGTTCCTCACACATCCACCAACCGTACTTCTCCCATCCCATCCCACCACTGCCACTAAATGTCAAAGGGTAACCGTGTCAAGGGTCTTTTAGGGTAGGCACAAAAGGCAGCAGGGAGACAAAAACTCTGTGGTTTGCAAATGTATTTGTCCTCCACCAAGTGCATCATACAAGAAAGATGAAAAAATAAACGAAGAGATTTACAAACAGCTGTATATGAACAGCCAGTATTACAGCTTAACACACACGTCACTAAATAGAGACAAAGACATCAACCTCATGCTTCTGAAGATGATAGAGAAGAGCATAGACTCAGCTCACCAAACAAACTCTCACCAAAGAAGCCTCCCAACTACTACTACGTCCACCCTTTCATCAGGTAGCTGAACTCACACCACCATACAACCATATCACCATAGGCCCACAGCACAGGGGTGAAATCATGTGTCAAAGAAATACACATTATACAAAGTTAAAATGGTACCAACAATAATTAGAACAAAGTCAGGCCTTCAAAATAATGACAACAATAGTTATAGGACACAAAAGTCCATTGCGTCCGCCATTAGGTCGTGCCTAGGGAAACGCGGCATCATAAGTAGTTAAATCAGTTTAGAGATGGTGATTATGTATAACTAGAAAACTAAATAACCCTTTAAAGTGTTGCAGTGGACAGGTAGACACACAGTGCTGATCTGTGGGGCAGCTGGATGATCATCTGGTACTGAGTGTCTGGAAACTGCAGCATCTGCAGCAGCTCTGCTCCAGTCAGACTGATGGATGATTGATGGCTGCCCAGTTAATACCTGTTGAGGAGATTTTGTAGATTACATCATTCTCACTATGAGGTTTCCCCATTCGGATTCCTCAACACTGACATGTGTAAACATGTAGAACAGCTCTGCTCCAGTCAGACTACTGATTAATGGTTCTCCAGGAAATGTCTGCTTATGACATTTTACACAGATTATACTCTGATTATAACCTTTTACACATATCCAAATATATCATATATGGAGATGATAAATGGACACAGTGACACATTTGTATATGTACAGTGGATAACATGGAATGTTATTGTATGTGCTGTATTCATTACTTACTCTAGTTTAGTCAGCTTATTTTCAGGATCTTTCTGTAGAGCAGAAAGCAGCTCCACATCAGACTGCTGCAGGTTGTTTCCTCCCAGGTGCAGCTCTCTCAGACTGGAGGGGTTTGATCTGAGAGCTGAAGCTAAAGATGAGCAGCTCCTCACTGTAAGGTTACACCCGTTCAGACTGTAAACACGCACACACACAAACTGTAAGGCCACAGCACCTCAGACTGTACACACATTTGAATAACACATTATAGAGAACACAGACTCAACACAAAGCCCAACACGCCCCACATACACACCACACAAAAACATTCACTGTCATACACATACACACACACAGGATTTCCTAGTTCCTGATCAGCGATGTATAGATTTAGATTTTCAGAAACACACACAACAAACAATAATTTCAGTAATATTCAATACCAAATTCAAACAAAGCTGCCTCATCAGATAAAGAAGCAAAATATGATTAGAACTGAGAATAGATCAGGCAGTCTGCTGTTAATTCACACACAGACACACACACACACAGGTCCCTCTACTGTAGGGTGACACACAGACACACTCGACATGGGTATTTCTACTATAGGGTGTGACACACACACACACCTAGGTCTCTCTATTGTAGGGTGTGACACCAACACACACACACACACAGACGGGTATCTGTACTGTAGGGTGTGACACACACACACAGGTCTAGTATAGGGTGAGCTCACAGCTGCTCTGTACTATTTCCATATTCATATATATATATATATTTTTTTTGGCTTTTTATGCCTTTATTTGGACAGGACAGTGAAGTGAGGACAGGAAGCGAGGCGGAGAAGAGGTGGGGAGAGGACCGGGAAATGACATCATGCCAGACTTGAACCTGTGTCCCCGCGGGCAATGTAGCCCGCAAATGGGGGGCTTATCGGCTTGCGCCACAGTGCCCCCCCCATATTCATATTTGTAATAAATATTCATACTGTAGTAGTTTATCTCAGTAACCATCTTCCCCTGCAAATGCTAATGGGAGACAATGTATCTCAATGTACATCAAATATGAAGATGCAAATATGAAGTCTCTACATGAGACTGTAGCGCTTTGATACTTTTCCCAAACTCATACTGCATGACGAGTCATACCACAGATACTAAGTTTCAAAGAGGCAGTTGCTTTGCACAGTTCCAAATTAAAATGTATTCTTTAATGAAGACTGATAAAGACCGAGACTCTTGCAACGCTGAAAATGACAAGAGACTCTAGCGTGTATCCAGATTCACTCATTGCTTTTTTATAGTTACATTTAGTTTAAATATCCAGTTCCCTCCGTTGATGTACAGAGTCATTTGCTATTCATTTAGGGAGATATGGAGATGGTGATAGTCCAGTGCATCAAAATTGCAAGCACACAACACATGACACTATCACAAACATGAAAACATGATCTTACTCCAGTTCCTCCAGTCTGCAGTTTGGATGCTCCAGACCAGTAGAAAGCAGCTCTACTCCTGAACCTCCCAGATTATTGTTTCTCAGGTCCAGCTGTCTCAGACTGGAGGAGTTTGAGTTGAGAGCTGAAGATAAAGCTGCACAGCTCTTCTCTGTGAGGTTACAGTATCTCAGCCTGTAGACACACATACAATAAAATTAAGACATATAGATGAGAATCACAGCAATAAAAAGACAGACAACACAGTTTCAGAATACACACAATACAACTAAGATTAAAACTCTACCTCTACCTCTCCATCCACCATCCATCTATCCCTCTAACAATCTAGTATACAACCAGAGATACAAAAATACAAAAATACATCGAAATGTATTTTGATACAAAATACAAAATACCCCTCAGATGAATAAAATAAAATAAAATACAAAATACTGGTGCCAGAAAATGTAACAAAAGGCAATACATGTATTTTGTATTTAAAATATAGGAAATACTTTTTCTGGATTTTCTGTTTTCTCACAGTTTGGTATAGCAGAGCATTCAGGTTTGGGCTATATAATGTACACAAAGCTCTGGTGAACCCCACAAAAAGGAAGAACAGTCACAGAATGTCAGTGTAACTAAGCAAAGCTATTAAAAGACAACAACTTGATTGATTATGTATATATATATTTTTGCAGGCGGCAGCTGTGTGATTTAAAACAGGGCTCTCAATGCAATCTCTATGGCTTCAGGGAGGGCTCGCCCCACCGTGCTTTCGTCATACGTAATTGCGTATAAGGACGTCATACAGCCTTGATCAAGTCACAGGCCGTGTCTATTACTGCGCACTTGCACACTTCAAACACTGACTTTCAGTGCTTAGGGCATTCACACTGACAGAACCAGCAGAATTCAGGGCACTGAAAGTACCCGGATGGCGCACTGCAAACGGTCCAAAAATGCAGTGTGAAACGATGGACACTACTCACCCTAAACGAGCGCCATCTTGGCTACGTAGCGGAAGAGGAGGAGCCCCTTTCGGCAGCTTTTCAGTTTGGAAAGTTGGCTGACTGACGCTTCGTAAATCACTTCAACCATTATTGCTGGTTACAATAACGGTGTTATCTGATGGTACAGTGTCTATTTCTCGGTAACTTTTGAAAAATCTAAGCGAGAAAACGCCAAAAGATGTACATTTACATACAAAACACGGCTGTCAGCGGAGTTTGGTCCGCCATCTTTGTTTAAAATTTCCAGTTGGCCAGAGGAAGCTGGCGCACAGATTTATGGGTAAAAAGCTTGCACATTTGTGTCCGTCAGTGTTCCATTTGAGACGACACTAATCAGCGACAGAACGCACTACAGATGTAAGTGCTTAGGGTGCACTACACACTGTATTGCAGTGTACTTGGTAAAGTGCGCGGTATTAGACACGGCCACGGGCCACAGGATCAAGACAGCTATCAAAGTTTTCGAACACAGCCCTGTTTTCTGAAAAGAAAATGGATTTAACATGAGTCAATGAGAGATCTGGGGCGATTTCCATTTTGCCCCCCAAAAAAGGGGGGGCGGGGGGGGGGGGGGGGGGGGGGGGGGCATTTGAAGCACCACTTTTGCCTGACTGTTGCCAGATTCGACAATGACATTCAGAGGCATATCAGACGGTCTAGTGGTAGAATCCGACAGAAAAACAGCTTCTGCCTAAACACTGGAGAAAGTATTTTGAGTATTTTAAATACAAAATTACTCCACTCTAAAGTATTTTGTTACAAATACAAATTACAAAATACTCAAAGTGATTGAAATACGTATTTCAAATACAAGTAATTGAAATACTGCCCATCTCTGTATACAACGCCTAGACAGTCAAGATCATTTGGAATACCAACACACACACACACACACACACACACACACACACACACACACACACACACACACACACACACACACACACACAGCACTGATGATCTCCAGGAATTCGATGCTGTGCTCTCACCTGCAGCCATATAGCATTACATTGTGTCTTTGTGAGTGTGTGTGAGAGAGAGAGAGAGAATCAGTGTGTCTGTGTGAAAGACAGAAAAATGTGTGTTTGTCTGTGTCACACAGATAGATAGATAGATAGATAGATAGATAGATAGATGGATACTTTATTAATCCCGAGGGAAATTTAGGAAGACACTGATACGCTCTCGCTCACAACTGAGACAAAAACTCTCCCTCATTCATCTATCTATCGATCTAGTATACATCAGCTAGACAGTAGAGATCATTTAGAACACACACACACTGCACTGAGGAACTCCAGGGATTCTCTGCTGTGCTCTTTCACCTGCAGCCATAAGCATTTGATTGTGTTTGTGTGTGTGTGTGTGTGTGTGCATGTGTGTGTGTGTTTCAGTGAGACTGTGTGACAGACAGACAGTAATGTGTGAACTCACAAATATACAGACACACTCACACACAAACTGGCAGACTTACTCCAGTTTCTCCAGTCTGCAGTTTGGATGCTCCAGACCAGTAGAAAGCAGCTCCACTCCTGAATCTCCCAGATTATTGTTTCTCAGGTGCAGCTGTCTCAGACTGGAAGAGTTTGAGCTGAGAGCTGAAGATAAAGCTGCACAGCTCTTCACTGTGAGGTTACAGTACCTCAGCCTGTAGACACACACACATTCAAATTAAGGCATATAGATGAGAATCACAGCAAACATCCATCTATCCCTCTAACGATCTAGTATACAACGCCTACACATTAGAGATCATTTGGAATACCAACACACACACACACACACACACACACATACACACATACACACACACACACACACACACACAATCTCCAGGAATTCTCTGCTGTGATCTCACCTGCAGCCACAAAGCATTTGATTGTTTGTGAGTGAGTGAGTGAGTGAGCAAGAGGTAATCAGTGTGTCTGTGTGAAAGACAGAGAAATGTGTCTTTGTCTGTGTCACACAGAGACACTGATACGCTCGCAACTAAGACTAAAACTCTCCCTCATTCATCCATCCATCGATCTAGTAAACATCAGCTAAACAGTAGAGATAATTTAGAATACCAACACACACACACACACACACACACACACACACACACACGATCAAATGCTTATGGCTGCAGGTGAAAGAGCACAGCAGAGAATTCCTGGAGTTCCTCAGTGCAGTGTGTGTGTGTGCTTTTGAAGAGCTTTTGAAGACCCAACTCTTCAGAGAGCACCTCCCTTCCTAACTGGCACCTTGACTAGCACTTAACTTGCACTTGAGCAGTTACATTCCTGCACTT
>NC_045176.1:3642291-3734791 GCF_900700415.2 Clupea harengus | reverse complement strand
ACCACTTCTCTTTGCCATTTACACCACTTCGCTGGGCCCTATCATCCGCTCGCATGTTTTTTCCTATCATTGCTATGCCGATGATACTCAACTGTTTCTGTTTTTCCCTCCTGAGGACCACTGTCTCTGCGCGGATCTCGGACTGTCTTGCTGATATATCCACATGGATGAAAAATCACCACCTTCAGCTGAACCTGGCCAAAACGGAACTGATGGTCTTTCCAGCCAAACAGGCCATCCACCACAAAATCAGCATCAATATTGACTCCTTATCTCTTGTTCCATCCAAAACAGCAAGAAACCTCTGGGTCATTATTGATGACCAACTGACTTTCACGGACCACATTGCCTCTGTCTCTAGGTCCTGCCGCTTTGTGCTATTCAACATCCGCAAAATCAGGCCGTACCTAACCCAGTATGCCACCCAGCTGCTGGTGCAAACCTTGGTGAGTTCCCGCCTTGACTACTGCAACGCCCTCCTAACGGGTGAAACCACTACAAATGATTCAGAACGCGGCGGCGCGTCTGGTGTTCAACCAACCGAAAAGGGCACACGTCACCCCGCTACTTATTGACCTCCACTGGCTGCCTGTAGCTGCTCGCATTAAGTTCAAGTCACTTATGCTTGCCTACAGAGTGCTTGATGGTTCTGCTCCCACCTACCTAAATGCTCTTGTAAGGGCAAATGCTACACCCAGGATGCTGCGCTTTTCTAGTGAGCGTCGTTTGGCACTGCCGTCTGTGCAAGTACGGCAGTCCAGACTATTCTCATTTGTAGTTCCACGTTGGTGGAATGAACTACCTAGCACTACCAGAGCAGGGGCGTCCCTCTCTACCTTTAAGAAGCTTTTGAAGACCCAACTTTTCAGAGAGCACTTCCCGTCCTAACTGGCACTTCAACTAGTGCGTAACTTGCAATTACAGCAGTTACATTTCTGCACTTCTTTTTCTCTGCACTTCTTTTTCTTTTTTATTTCATTTTGTTATATTTCTTATTCACACATATTAACATGAGTTAA
The DNA here is from genome assembly GCF_900700415.2 of Clupea harengus. Lineage (NCBI taxonomy): Eukaryota > Metazoa > Chordata > Actinopteri > Clupeiformes > Clupeidae > Clupea > Clupea harengus. The sequence goes on along the minus strand of NC_045176.1, from coordinate 3,733,772 downwards.
TCACACACAGGCAACTGCAAACTGTTAATATGGTTCCCTAAGCTAGAGATAGCTAGGATAGTTAATAGCCAGGTTAACTGCTCCATAGCATCCCTTTAAATAGTCTGGTAGGAATACACGACACCCCTTACTTTAAAACGGCGCATTCCAACACTGAAAATCAGGCTTTTCAAAAATGCTGCCCTAGGCAGATACATTTGAAAACTGGAGTTGTAGCGTGGACAGGGCAGGGACAACTGACATTTTCAGACGTTCGGTTTGCTTGAACGAAATACGGTTTAAAGTAAACCATACAATGAGCGGCAATTCTGGGTAAAGCGTGGCCGAACAGCTAGCTGGTGGGACAATTTTGTATATGCCTATATTAAATGATGTATCAAATATAAACATACAAAAAAAATAACATTTCTGATGTTCGTATTTTTCAAATTTCTCGCAGGCACATAGTTTTTATTTAGCAGCTGATATGTCATGCTGAAACACCTCTTGTTTCGTTACTAATAGGGTACATAATTAGGCGCACTTAACGCCTCTCCTCCCATCTCTTTGCGGCACACACCCACTTTCCCTTATACCCTCCCAGCAGCGGTAATTTGCGCATTTACTCAGGTGCGCCTCCTTTGTAAATACGGTTTTATGTCTTTACCCGCTATTTTACGCCTGAAAACGGGCGCAATCCTGTTAGTAAATGAGGCCCTCAGTATACAAGTTTCATTTCAGTTATATAGCAGACAATTCCAATGTATCATTCAATTGTGTGTATTAATATCTGCATCAGTTGCTATACTGATGATCAGATCAGAATCAGAATCAGAATTATTTTTAATGGCGAAGTATATTTACACACAAATTATATAGATGCTATATTGATACATGCTGAATCCCCTACAATACTGTCAGTCATACTACAGTAAATTTAACTTAAACAATAAGTCCATAACAATAGAGAATATGACCTCAGTAACCACCTTTACACTCACTCAAGACTGCAATACTCACTTCACTCTTCTTGATGCTTTGACCACGGGCAGCATCCTCAGCAGACCGGCATCTGATCTGGCAGGTGATCCCACTCTCCCATAATCCTCCAGGTTAAACTCCTCCAGTTGCTGGTCTGACATCAGCAGCACAAAGGCCAGAGCTGACAGCTGGGAAAGAGAGAGTTCCTCTCTGGTTTTTTTTCCCTTCCTCAAGTAGCCCTTGACCTCCTCCACCAGAGAGTGGTCGTTCAGTTCATTCAGACAGTGGAACAGGTTGATGCATCTCTCTGGGTTGGGGGCTTCTTTGATCTTCTGCTTGATGTACTTGACTGTTTCCTCTGTGTTCAGTGAGCTGCTTCCTGTCTGTGGCAGCAGGTCTTGTAAGAGTTCCTGATTGGACTCCAGTGAGAGGCCAAGAAGAAACCTCAGGAAAAGGTCCAGGTGTCCATTCTCATTCCTTAATGCCAGGTCCACTGCAGTCTGGTTTAGGTCATGAAGTTTGTTAGCACTGAGCAGTGAATTAAGCTGAGAGGTTTGGTGTTGGTCAGGCATATTGCTTTCTCTCTCGCTAAAGTGCAAAAACACATATAAAGCTGCTAGAAACTCCTGAATACTCAGATGAACAAAGCAGAACACCTTCCCCTGGTACAGCCCAGCCTCCTCTCTGAAGATCTCGGTACACATCCCTGAGTACACTGATGCATCTGTGATACCAATGCCACATTCTGTCAGGTCCTCCTCATAGAAGATCAGATTTCCCTTCTCCAGCTGCTGAAAAGCCAGTTTGCCCAGGGACTTTATGGTCTTCAGGTTCCAGAGTGCATCCGCATCACGGTTTCCATACTTCTGACTCCTGTGTTTGGTTTGTATGATGAGGAAGTGTGTGTACATTTGTGTCAAAGATGTTGGAATCTCTCCACTCTCTGCTTCAGTCAGGATGTACTCCAGAACAGTGGCTGCCATCCAACAGAAGACTGGAATGTGACACATGATGTAGAGGCACCTGGATGACTTTAGGTGTGTGATGATTCTGCTGGCCAGTTCCACTTTAATGATTTTCTTTCTGAAGTACTCCTCCTTCTGTGGGTCATTGAAACCCCGGACTTCTGTCACCTGATCAACACACTCAGGAGGGATTTGATTGGTTGCTGCTGGTCGGGAGGTGATCCACACAAGAGCAGAGGGAAGCAGATTCCCCTTGATGAGGTTTGTGAGAAGAACATCCACTGAGGCAGGTTCTGATACATTGTAGATGCATTCATTGTGCTGGAAATCCAGAGGAAGTCTGCTTTCATCCAGACCATCAAAGATGAAAGCAATGTTGTATCTGTCCTGGTTGGAGAAGGCAAAGTCTTTTGTTTCAGAGAAGAAGTGATGGATGATGTCCATGAGGGTGTATTTCTTGTCTTTAATCAAGTTCAGCTCCCGAAAAGGAAGAGGAAATATGAAGTGAATATTCTCATTGGCTATTTCTTCAGCCCAGTCCAGAATGAATTTCTGCACAGAAACGGTTTTTCCAATGCCAGCAACTCCTTTTGTCAGCACAGTTCTGATGGGTTTGTCTTGTCCAGGTAAGGGCTTGAAGATGTCAGTACATTTGATTGGTGTTTCCCTCTCTGTTATTTGTCTCTTGGATGCCATCTCAAGCTGTCTGACCTCATGTTCTGTATTGACCTCTACACTTTCCCCCTCTGTGATGTAGAGCTCTGTGTAAATCTTCTCCAGAAAAGTAGGGTTTCCTAGCTTAGGCACGCCCTCAAATACACTCTGAAACTTGTTTGTTAGCCTGTATTTGAGCTCTTGTTGACATCTGGGAAACAGTCCATCTAGATAAAAACACATATAATTAAGTCAATCTGATGTTATATGTAAGTGTGTGAAGTGAGCACTTTGCAGTAGCACTTGAAGCCTTTTTGTCATGACTGTGATTAACAAATTATGACAGGCATCATATGCTGTCAGTAGTCATCATAAAGGTCTGTGTTCAGGGATCATCATTAGTAACTGTTATGATGACAGCTTGTAGAATTGTATGTACCAGAATCATGAAAGAATATACCTGTTTGAGAGCCATCGGAAATGATTGTTAATGTTAACATGAAACTATAGTATTTCTGGACACTGACTCTCATGATATCCTGTGTCATCTACCATGGCATCTGTGACATGTTGATGGTTTTAGTTTTACTGAGGGCTCATGGGAAGTGTTCCTATTCCCAGTAATTTACTCTGTCCTTACAGGCATTACAAACATAGAAATAAATTGTGAACTTCACTGTTATTTTATATATTAACATATTAAAGGAGCAATTACGTTTATACAGAATGTAAAGATTTTTCTTTGAAGTCTTCAATACATTTTGAATCAAGCTGCAATAACAATGTACAATATTCAGTAACAGTGTTGAGTAGATATCTCACATTTCTCCAGCTGCTGAGCAATGATCTCCTGGTTCATGTTCCTCAGGATGTGCACTGCAATCTTCAGAGCTCCATCTCTGACATCTCTCTGGTCCTCCTCATCCTCCTCCTCACTGTGAGGGGATTCTGGGTAATCATGAGTCAGGAGCTTCTTGAGTCTCTTTAGTTCATTCGTCATGAAAGTGATGACTTTGTGTTCAAGCTCCTGATAGCAAATCACATAATTCCATCAGTGATGAAAAAACAGAATTAAACATTTGCATGATAACTCCTCTATATCTCTGATCAGTTGTTTTTATGCATTAAAACCTGTGCTTACAGTTTTTTTATCACCTCTTAGACAGATTTTCTGAAACTAGGTCTCATTTAAAAAAAATGCTTAACACAATTCACAAAACTGCACACACAAAATGAAAAACACCACAAATCTCCTGCAAAAGGAAACACTGCATTAAAAACTAAATAATCCCTTTCCATAATCTAGAGTAATTCTTAGTTAAGTTTTTAATCAGTAACTACATACTAGTGTGACAAATGTAAAACACGTGTTATGCAGCAGCACTTTATTCTGACTAACTCGGTGACAATAGACTGAATATAATGCAAAACAGCTTGCTTGAATAAAACGTTCAGTAAAGCAAACTGAAATATTTCAGAAGTTATATATAAATGCTGTAACTGTAACAAAGAGGTTTCACAGTCCAGTGCATTACCAAAACAGCATTTCAAAGTGTTCTGTATAAAAACACATCTACCCAATATTTTATAGCAGGCTATGTAAGAAGTATAAAAAAAGAAAATGGTCCTTTTTACACGATACATAAAGACACTGTGTGACCGTACCCAGCCTCTTATTGGGGTCGTGTCACAGCAACTCATCAACATCTTAAAAAGGCACACAAGTGTTCAAGATCTGATCATTGGTGTCTTAGAAAGTGAACTATGTGTATAATGTTTTGCAAAAAAGGGTTTTATGACATTCAAAACGGAGCCAAAGGCTGAGAATTAGCTCATGGTTTTGTTGATTTGGGGTGGGATTTTGAAGTAAAGTTGTAAAACATGTTAAAAATCATTACCTAGTTTGAGAGCATCAAATTGCAACACACACACACCTTGAATACATTAGAAATCTCATTTTGAGAAGTTTCGCTGAAGGATGGATGAATTGTTCGTTCTTCCTGTTGGAGACTGAAGGAAATACAAGGACAGCAGGTATTGGTAAACAATGCATTTACAGGTAAATATCTATGCACCAAACAGCAACACTAAGCATATAAGTAATATGTGAGGTATGAGACAAACATTTCATTGCCTTAATTTAAAGATGTCTCATTTCTCTTTGTTTTCACTCTTTTTAACATCCAGGTAAAAGTGATGAGAAGTCGTGTGCTGGTACAAAACTGTAAAATATTCTGCTGCAAGAGAAGTGTACTGTTCTGTACTGCAATGAAATGTAAATTGTAATGCTGAGAATAACTGTATGAGCAGTTGGGTAACACTGCTGTAGAAGAGCTGGACCCAAATGCACGACACGTAGACAAACTTTGAAACACAAAGGGGAATCCTTACTGACACACAGGCAGGTACAAACAGCAAAGGTCCAGTGAGACAGCGTAAAACCAAACATGAACAACGTGTAACCATGAACACTGACAGACCAAGAACTGATGAAACACGAGAGTTTAAATACACAGGACTAAAAAAGAAAACAAGACACAGGTGGGCAGGGAACAACGAGACACACCAGGCTGTAAGGAAAGGGAGATGGGCACATGGAACACAGGAAGTAAACAAAGGAGCACATGGCCAACCAAGGAAGCAAACACAAGGAACAGAAACAGATGGAGACCTATGTAAGGGGTACTGAGTGGGGCTTCTGTGTTATTTGGGGATAATAAGAGGTGTGTTTATTTACATGTGTGTTACGGGACTTTTAACTTGATATGGCCTCACGGCATCTATCTTTTAGTTTCCTGCAAACCGCGGTTTGGAAGGGAAGTAACAATGTGATGAACCAGGGGGAGGCTTATCAATTACGTAGGGTTTAAAAAGGAAGGGGAACTCGGGTGACGGCGCGGCCGCTTTTGTCTGGGAATTGCGAGAGTCGGGAGAGCAAGCCAGCAAAGCCATTTGCACGTGGATGGGTGAGATTTGGTGGTAACAGTAAGGATAGCCTAGGCTAGCTGTATTTTGACTAGGCGACAGGCAACGCATAGCCCCGACCCTCGCACTTCCCACCTGGGTAATTGTATTCTTTCCTTTTGTGTTTTCTTTCTGTCTGCTGGCTCTCTTTAAATAATACACTGTGTAGCCTGCCACTGCATACACCTCTCCAGCCCACCTCGCTGTACACGTTTGCTGCATTGTAGCCCAGCTCAGGGTATTGCTGTGTGTCACCTGTGTGAAGAGACTGGCTTGTTTAGCTCACATTTGTTGTCGTGATCTTATTGATGGTTTTCATTTACTTTGCTTGATTTAATTGATTTGATTATTTTCCTTTCACCTTTTTGTCTTTGGGCTTGGAGTTGTCTTTGCTGTCGGTACTGCAAACAGTGTTTCCTACTTTTATACAATTTTACTATAGCCTTGTTAATAACTTCCTTTATTGTATTTGCCCCTTTTGCCTGTGTTTATTGGCCACTGAGGTACCAGATCCCTAAAGATATATAACCTAGATTTACCTTTGTTACACCTATCCTTACCTGGGATCAGGATGACTGTGTCCCTCACTAAAGTTCATGATGTAATCCTTTGACCGATCACTCTTCATGGACACACAGCTGGGTGCAGGAGAGTCTGGCCTCTCATCCACTGGGCTTCAGAGAAGTAAACACATCATACAGTAGTAACTCATTAAAGACAGTGTTCTAATTGAGGATATGTGATGTCATGATCATTAGGTCACTGGCTCATTATTTGATTCCTCTGTGAGCAATGTCATGTTTTGTCTTAATGGTGCAACTCAATGTAATCACTTTTTTTAAACAAACATTCCTATTATTCTCTGTGTGATAATGGCTCTCTTGTAGTTCACACTTTCAGTCAGCTTTTCATGGAGTTGTGCTACCATACTAATACACAACAGCCCAATCTTCACTGTGAAGAGGGGACCATGTCTCTCGTACCTGTTATCAGGCTCAGAATCATACATACAAGTATGTCCTGAAGTCTCCATTACAGTCATTTGTATACAACCACATGCCAGTAATCCACATCTCTACACAGATGAGTACCAACCCACTTCCAGATGGAGACCTGTCCTTACCTGGGATCAGGATGACTGTGTCCCTCACTAAAGTTGATGATCTGATCCTTTGACCGATCACTCTTCATGGACACACAGCTGGGTGCAGGAGAGTCTGGCCTCTCATCCACTGGGCTTCAGAGAAGGAAACACATCATACAGTAGTAACTCATTAAAGACAGTGTTCTACTTGAGGATATGTGATGTCAGAGTCATTAAGTCACTGGCTCATTATTTGATGCCTCTGTGAGCTATGTCATGTTTTGTCTGTGTTAATGGTTCAACTCAATATAATCACTTGTTTGATCAAACAATCCTGTTATTCTGTGTGTGATAATGGCTATCTTGTAGTTCATTCTTTTAGTCAGCGTTTCATGGAGTTGTGTTACAGTAATAGTATTCAGTAGTAGAGTAGTAATATTTTCAGAACAGCGGCTCAGGGTTCGTTTCTCTGTAAAGACTTATATATCTTTATATGTCTTCTAGGAAGCATTTTATGGAGGGTTTCCTTTCAGATAGGTGGCTCCTTTACTACACTGGGATAGATTTTGCTCATAATTACTCCGAGTCCACAGACTTCCACTGGTATAGAGAGGTCCTAAAATCTGTGTTCGTTTTCAGATCACTTGCACTTTGTAAGAGGAATAATATTTAGTAGTGTACGGAACCATTTTCCAGACCAACGACAGAACTAGGAGGGGCCGTTCATCTTTCCTTGCTTTGCAAAAATTATTAAAGGGCCATATATTGTCATTATGAAAGGGCCATATATTGTTCATTTTAATTAATCTGACTCAATTTAGGAACTCAGCCTCTGTTCTTTTAATGCTATATTGTTACCCGTCAGGAGGGGTTTGTCACCTCCTGAGGGGGGTTACCTGTATACCAGAATACCCATGTTGCAGGACTGAGTCCACTGTACCACACTATCATTAAAATGAATTCAAATAAGACAAAGAAATCATTTTACAATGCAATACAACACTTAGTACCCTTAAACTGAGGGCAGGAAAATTGTATTACCCCTTGTGTGGAGAAGTACCAGGGAGAGAAGCAGGGGTGTGAGAAAAGTCAACACATGTTTTTTAGAGACATAAACTGACCCCACCTAATTACTGCAGAGTATTCGTAACTAAGGCCATGTGTGTTTTACAATCCAAAGATTCTTGGCCTGCAACTTAGAGCCTTACACTAGTACAATAGTAATGTTATCGTACAACCTGAATCTTGTACAACCTAAATCTTCAGGTATAGCATAGAAGTTACATTGTGTTATATCAAGGTAGAATACACAACTTAACATAATGGGTGTGTGTAGGGGTCTGGTTCAAGGTGTGATGTGGGGCATATTAGGAAGGGGAACGGTGTGTGGTCTACCTAGGGATGAAAGGTGTGGAGGTCTGCAGACAGGAAAGTGTGACTGACCATTTGAATGTTAATGAACGTGGTGCTTCGGTGTGCAAAGGCTTGGGTGCCAGTTTATGGCAATGTAGCACAAACACACACACAGGCACGCACACACACGCACACGCACACTCACCTTGTATGTCCGTGTCCACCAGCAGAGCCTCCATGTTGACTCATGTTGGACCCAAAGCTGTGGTCACTTCCTGTTTAAGACAGAGACTTACATATTTGTAACAGTTCTGTAACTTGATGTTAGACATGTGGAAAGCTGCAGTATTATAATAAATGTGTTCATTTTGGTTATTGATATTACATATATGGTAAATTAGTGAAATATTCTCCAATAGCACTAAATTGGTAGTTTTTGGATTACATTTCATGTTATTTGCCACATGGCTTTTTAGAGTCTCTTTGAAATAACACATTTTCAGATCAATGTCTTTTTACCTCTTAAAAACACACTAGCAATGCATAAAGGCCCAGCAAGTGACATCTGATCCACCTGAATATTGTTACAGATGTTTTTAAACTCACATAGAATATCAAGTTGTGGCCAAAAGCAGCCTACAATTTCAATTTTCAAGCTGGCATAGACCTACAAGTAACAGAAAATAGTAATTGATAATCAAAAATACAAAGAAATCAAGAAAAACACCAACTCACGTTTTCATTAAATACACCTAGTTTTCCCGACTGAAGAAACAGTCCTACCCAGCATAAAATCCATCGACGCTAATGTACCTGGACAAGCAGGTTCAACCAACTAGTGGAAAATTTTCTTTTGTTTACTGTCAAACACAGAAGTTTTTCCACTGGGCAAGAACCAAACTGACTAATAGAAAGAGCTCCACCCTATGGAGTGTCAAAGTGCACATGGAATATTGTGGGATCATTGCACCTGTTCTTCTGGGGTTTGAAAGAACACAGGCAAACACATCTGTCAGAATTAAGCGTCCATTCAGGCTCATTAAATCATACTTTCCATGTTAAAATATGAGCACAACAGAATGTAGGTCTCCTTGCATTGTGCTTGGTTAAATGCCCATTACACTTGAAACTGGGTCTGTCTGTCTGTCTGTCTGTCTGTCTGTCTGTCTGTCTGTCTGTCTGACTGACTGACTGACTGACTGACTGACTGACTGACTGACATACTGACATACATACATGCATGCATACATACATACATACATACATACAAACATACATACATACATACATACATACATACATACATACATACATACATACATACATACATACATACATACATACATACATACATACATACATACATACATACATACATACATACATGCATGCAAAAACAGATAGACACAGGGCACAGGAGCCAGAACCACACACACATCATCTACTCTGGCTTGGCACAGTGCCACAAGAGCTGGCAAAGAAATGTAGCAGGGCAGCTATGGGGAATGCAGCCGAGGTATAGGGCTGCTATCTGATACACACACATCGTCTGTGAGTAGTTGCATCAACTGTGTTGCTGTCTCTGGATAATAACACATTAGTAAAATAGTGATGTAAGACATCATGGACCAATCAGCTTACAGTGATCGCATACAGCATCAGCTGACTCTGATACAGATGTTTCCCTGATTTGGAGAAAATCCCACAGCATCTGTGTCAGATCAAGGGCTCATGGTCCACTGCCGGACTGTGGGATTGTGTGTCTCTTAGGTCATCATGTCACTCTTACGCCTGAGTGCATTTCCTGCAACATTGGACATCTTCTCTAAATCGCCAGGGTAACACTTGATAATGGCAGCCTGGTGATCCTGCTGACTCAGTGTGACCTATGTAAGCTCCTGTCAGACCTGAGATACTAAAACTGATTCTGATTCTGTTCTAATCAGAGAAGCTGATGAATCATTATGTGAAGCCATTCTTGCTCTCTCTCCCTTGGTGTTTACCATTGTAAAGTATTAAACCTTGATCCTGATTTTTCTACCATTGCCTGACTGAGTCTCCATTAACTTTGGATATGTTCTTTCAAATATCTTTTTTTAAATGGTTCTGTCTTCAATTATACATTTAAATAATCAGTTCACCCAAAATGACCACATTTGAACACATTTAAGGTGCCCACTTTACGTGCACATATGGTACAAAATTGATTTAAAAAAAGTAATGGTGGATTGTAAAGCACAATCATAACACTTGATTCGAAATATTTATAATTTCTTAAAATCCAAAAAAGATATGAAAACATTTTGTTTTGCTATCCAGACATAATACTTGTTATGTGTGTCTAATGAGTTATGTGTGTCTGCTTCACAAATACATTTGTCAAATCAGGATCCTCCACATGATCCTCAGTCTAAGACACCTGCTACTCATTCTCACTCTCATCAATCATGATCAGTAAGGCACATGACAAGAACCTTCATTAGCAGCACATTTCTTTCAAAACCAAAGTGAATGTGACTGATTAATGGATATCAGAATCAGAAACAGAATCAGAATCAGAATCAGAAAGGTTTTTACTGCCAAGTAGGTTTTCACCTACGAGGATTTTTTGTGGTACGTTGGTGCAAACAATAAACATACACAATAAACAATAAACAATACACATATTAAGTTACAGCAGGAGTGTGCAAAAAAGGTATTAGAGTCCGTGTTGGGGGGCGGGGATCCGGGCCTTGTTGATGAGGCCAACCGCAGACGGAAGAAGCTGCTCAGGTGTGCGTGAGGGTTTGGTCCTGATGGACCGAGCCTTCTGCCGGAGGGAGAGTGGACAAGGAGTTTGTGTCCAGGGTGGGAGGGATATAAATGATTAGTGAATACAATTGATTGATTAGTGACTGCAAATATTTTTCCTTATTAAATGATTACACCACATCCTTTTTTGTTTGTTTCGTTGGAGAAACTATACCCAGTGTGTGTGTGTGTGTGTGTGTGTGTGTGTGTGTGTGTCTCTTTGTGTGCGTGCGCGTGTGTGCATGCGTAGGTGTTTGATGGACTGTAACACCTATATTGAAAGGCCATCTTTAGTTCAACTGAACAAAATTTTGTGAGTAAAACATGTCAATTTGCTGCATTTAATCCTATTTATCTTTTGCAGGGTCTCTCGGAGCCCAAGATGAAGAGTGTTACTCTTTTTGTAGAGGGCGTCCAAATATGTTGACAAGTTGAACTCTTATTTTCCAACAGTTCTCATGGAATTAGTAAAAGCCTGAAGCCTATAAACCATAACCTTAAACCATACCTTTGAAGCATGTGAAAATATGGCCTGGGGTCTGTGAGACCCTAAAGATAACAGGAGGGTTAAGAAGTTTTGGGGTCCTGAAAAAGATAAGCCCATGCTTTTTAAAATCTGATCAAAATCTGACTGCTTTACAGACATGCAACACCATGCAACAAGGTTTTATTTATTTTAAAGATGACAAGCGAGCTTCAGTCAGCAATTCAATACCTTTGCTACCTTTGGTTGTGCCGTTTGGTTTGATGATGTCCAAAAGTGTTTCAGGAGATAATTAAGTGAGGGACTGAGGGAAATTAATTAAGTGTTATAGCACAAACTTGTCGAAAAAAAGTTAAAAACCATGACAACTGGTTTCACGTCCAAGCAGCACACATACAAATGGCCATATTGTATTACTGATGACGTTTACCTTACTGTTACTGTAAATCAGCTTGGATGAGAGTGTGTGATAATGAACCGATGCAACCTCATGTTTGAAATTAATATTTGGTTTTATCCAAAAACAACATTGGTGTTTTTTCCCCCCTGAGCATACTGGAATACTTCCTTCTTTCCACCTAACATGAGAGCACAGTTTCACCATAACCACTTTCAAGCAATCTTAGTCACAGCGCCCACCCTCTGTTCACTCAGGTGAAAAGGCTCTAACTATTGGCATTGGGAGAAGCATCTCAATGACAATACATGACATTTTCATGGTAAACATCAAAAAGTCTTTATTGATAAACCAGATAATTTACATCTTGAACCAGAATATGTTGTCATTAATATTAACATCACAGCATTTTAATTCAGTGCAGATCCAATGTGACTTACAACATGGAATTTTCCATCTAAGACATGGAACTACCCCCTTGAAGATGAACTACCCCTTTGAAAGATGAACTACCGACAATTGAAGATGAAACTACCCCCTTGAAGATGAACTACCACATTGAAGATGAACTACCCCCTTGAAGATGAACTACCACATTGAAGATGAACTACCCCCTTGAAGATGAACTACCACATTGAAGATGAACTACCCCCTTGAAGATGAACTACCACATTGAAGATGGACTACCACATTGAAGATGAACTACCACATTGAAGATGAACTAGCCCCTTGAAGATGAACTAGCACCTTAATCATGAGACCACATGAAAGCCTTGAATCTGTTTGAGCAGCACCCCTGATCAGCTCTGGTTAGTGCTGTGTTCACTCACACCATTAGGAGGAGGGGTTTGGGTCCAACATGGACACAGGACACTAAATCAAACACATAATAAAACACAGGCAATATCTTCTGGATATACAGTCCCTACAGGTACAACATTATTAAAGAAGAATAATCAGATTACAAATGGTGATGGAATTAATTCAGAAATGGTGATTATATATACAGTCCCTACATGTACAACATAGGAAGGAAAGAGGAGTCCGTTTACAACAGTGATTGTATTCATTCAGAAATGGTGATTATAGATAGAAACATTATTACACTAGAAAACAAAATAACTACAAAACTGGGTCCCCACTTGCTCAAACACAACAAAGGAAAATATTTACATGTTGATACCCACATAGTTTGTAGAAGTATTATAGAAAAGACTGATATTTTATCTAGTAAGGATTCAATAAACAATCTTTAAGATTAGTGCTTGATATAAAAAAAGGATTATTGACATTAATGCAGTTAAAATAATAATGAATCAGTTTACAAATATTGGTTTAATCAGTTTAGAGATGATGGTTATATATCACTAGAAAACTTCGCAGTGGACAGCTAGACACACAGTGCTGATCCGTGGGGAAGCTGGATGATCATCTGGTACTGAGTGTCTGGAAACTGCAGCAGCAGCTCTGCTCCAGTCAGACTAATGGATGATTGATGGCTGCCCAGTTAATACCTGTTGAGGAGATTTTGTAGATTACATCATCCTCACTATGAGGTTTCCCCATTCGGATTCCTCAACACTGACATGTGTAAACATGTAGAACAGCTCTGCTCCAGTCAGACTAATGACTGATTAAAGGTTCTCCAGGAAATGACTGCTAACGACATTTTACACATCACACAGATTATACTCCGATTATAATATTTTACACATCACATATATCCAAATATATCATATATGGAGATGATAAATGGACACAGTGACACATGTTTATATGTACAGCGGATAACATGGAATGCTATTGTATGTGCTGTATTCATTACTTACTTTAGTTCAGTCAGCTTATATTTAGGATCTTTCTGTAGAGCAGAAAGCAGCTCCACATCAGACTGCTGCAGGTTGTTTAATTTCAGGTCCAGCTCTCTCAGACTGGAGGAGTCTGATCTCAGAGCTGAAGCTAAAGATGAGCAGCTCCTCACTGTAAGGCCAGAGCGCCACAGCCTGTAGAACACACACACACACACACACACACAAACTGTAAGGCCACAGCACCTCAGACTGTAGACACATTTGAATAACACATTTTGAGAACACAAACACAAACACAAAGCCCAACAGGCCCCACATACACACCACACAAAAATATTCACTGACATACACATACACACACACTGTATTTCCTAGTTCCTGATCAGCAATGTATGGATTTAGATTTTCAGAAACACACGCAACAAACAATAATTTCAGTAATATTCAATTCCAAATTCAAACAGAGCTGCCTCTTCGGATAAAGAAGCAAAATATGATCATAACTGAGAATAGATCAGGCAATCTGCTGTTAATTTACATGCACTGTCACACAGGCACAGACACATACACATACAACACAGTTCTTCTACTGTAGGGTGACACACACACACACACACACGCACCGGTCTGTAGGGTACTGTAGGGGGTGACACACACATATACAGGTACACACACACACACACAGGTCTCTCTACTGTAGGGTGTGATACACACACACACACGACACGGGTCCCTCTACTATAGGGTGTGACACACACAAACACACACACACACACACACACACTCGTCACGGGTCTCTCTACTGTACGGTGTGACACATGCACAGGTCCCTCTATTGTAGGATGACACACACACACACACACACACACACACACACACACACACACACACACAGGTCTCTGTACTGTAGGGTGTGACACACACACACACACACAGGTCTCTCTAGTATAGGGTGTGCTCACAGCTGCTCTGTACTATTTCTATATTCATATTTGTAATACATATTCATACTCTAGTAGTTTATCTCAGCAACCCCAGTAACCATCTTCCCCTTTCATAAAGGCAAATGATAATGGGAGACAATTGATCTAAATGTACATCAAATGAAGATGCTAACTACTCTACATGAGACTGCAGTGCTTTGATACTTTTCCCAAACTCATACTGCATGACGAGTCATACCACAGATAGTAAGTTTCAAGCATGTTGTTGCTTTGCACAGTTCCAAATTAAAATTCATTCTTTAATCAAGACTGATAAAGACTGAGACTCTTGCAACGCTGAAAATGACCAGAGACTCTAGCGTGCATTCAGATTCATTCATTGCTTTTTTATAGTTACATTTAGTTTAAATATCCAGTTCCCTCTGTTGATGTAAAGAGTCCATTGCTATTAATTTAGAGAGATATGGATATGGTGACAGTCCAGTCCAGTGCAAGCACACAACACTGAAACTATCACAAACATGAAAACAAGATCTTACTCTAGTTCCTCCAGTCTGCAGTTTGGATGCTCCAGACCAGTAGAAAGCAGCTCCACTCCTGAATCTCCCAGATTATTGGATCTCAGGTGCAGCTGTCTCAGACTGGAAGAGTTTGAGCTGAGAGCTGAAGATAAAGCTGCACAGCTCTTCTCTTTGAGTTTACAATCCATCAGCCTGTAGACACACACACATTAAAATTAAGACATATAGATGAGAATCACCGCAATAAAAAGACAGACAACACAGTTGCACAATACACACCATACAACTTAAACTAAAACTGTCCCTCTTTCATCCATCCATCCAACCATCCATCTATCCCTCTAACTATCTAGTATACAACGCATAGACAGTCAAGATCATTTTAAATACCAACACACACACACACACACACACACACACACACACACACACACACACACACACAGCACTGATGATCTCCAGGAATTATCTGCTGTGCTCTCACCTGCAGCCATAAAGCATTAGATTGAGTGTGTGTGTGTGAGAGAGAAAGTTAGGGAGTGTGAGTGTGAGTGTGAGTGTGAGTGTGTGTGTGTGTGTGTGTGTGTGTGTGTGTGTGTGTGTGTGTGTGTGTGTGTGTGTGTGTGTGTGTGTGAGTGAGTGAGTGAGAGAGTGAGAGAGTGAGAGAGAGAGAGCAAGAGCGAATCAGGCACAAAATGGAATACAGGAAGATATGGAGATGGTGACAGTCCAGTGCATCATAATTGCAAGCACACAACACATGACACTGTCCTGTATCATACATGTGTCAAGTCAGTTTTCTCTAATCAGCTCCTAAACAGAAGGGGAGATCTACAGTAGTAGCCACTGACTCAGTAGTGGCTGAGTTTAATGGGGATGTCTCACAGGAATATCCTTATTGTCACTCTGGAGACTCTGTGTTTAAAGTTCTTTTCTGAATGGGCCAGACTGTTAGTTTTCCTGGTGGTTTACGAAGAAAGTTGAGTTGTAAATCCATGATCACTACAAACATTCTGGTTACTGGATATAGCCATTTTCACTGTACTCTGACACTTGCAACTTCAGACACTATGATGAAATGCTTTGGATGTGGGAGAGTCAGGCATCTAGTGCAAGATTGTCTGACAAAAAGAAAGGATGAACCTGACAATGAACAAGGTTTAGGTGCTGATCATAATGAGTCTGCTGCAGCCACCTGATCTAATCTATACTATCTACAGCATTTGGCCACATGTTCTCCATCACGTGTTATATCATAGGTGGCACACGAACACCAACCCGCGGACAGATTCGAGTTTACTCACTTTGGACCCCCGATTCGAAGGAGTGCGGATACAGTGTGCGGATACAGTGGGTTCGTGTGCACGATAGGGCTATCCGGAAACATTTCTCTCCGGGTTCAGGCAAACTAGACTTTGTGTGCACGGGGCCTTAGTCTGCTGCAGCCAGGTCTGCTGAGCCCCCTGCAGCTAATTATCCTGCGGCTGACACCCCTGCGGCTGGCCCTCTCACGACAGACTCTCCTGCATCTCCTGCTGGTGGGCCAGTCCCGGGTGGGGTCACCGGGCCTGGACGGACACGATGGTTTCTGTGGGGAGCTGGTGTGGGTGTGCTGCTCGTGGTTGAACCCACAGTAGCAGCTTGTGAGGTGGCTGAGCTTATTTCCTTGAGCCAGTCACAGATAATCCTGGTCCTAGCGCTCAGTTTGTTGTTAACAAGCAGAAGAGAGGGAAAGGCTAATATCAGATATAGTGTCAGAGATGGAAACGGAGGCGTTATTCAAACTTCTTCCAGGACCGATTGCAGTTTGTTAATGATGCTACATGTTTGATAAGAGAAGGAGCCTTTTCCGACACAGAAATCTATCGACTTCGGAAAAAGGTAAACCAGCTGTGAGAGCAAATTTGGAACGATGAGAATGTTGTGGTTTGACTTTCTTGTCTTTATATATATTGTTGCGTCATTTTATTGACTGTATTGGAAAAGTAATTTTAAATCACGGTCTTTGAATTCATCAATTTAAAACGCATACATGTAATGTTTGTGCAGGAAATGAATACCGACGAAAAAAAGAGGTGGACTGGAAGAGAGAATGGGATGGTCTAACTGTCCTAAGCCACACGTCCTCCACAAGTGGAACCTATACACAGCCATACAACTATAGACTTGAAATAAAACAGATTATCCTACTTTAGTGAAAAAATTACTGTTTTTGTTTTGTTTTGTTTGTTTGCAGCCTTGTTACCAAGTATTTAAAGTCCTAATGAAGTTTTGCATTGAAATGTGCATGTATGTCAGGTAAATGTAGATGTAGTTGTCGCTGAAGAGATTTTTCCACTATTACTGTTGCATGTATGTTGCATGGGCTATCAATGAGAAAAAAGTGACCCATAAATGCAACTACAGTAAAAGGTACTTTTATCCAAAGTGACTTTCAATGGCACCCTGCATTGCTCAACAATTGAACCCCAGTCAACTGCTTATGAGGCAGCAACACTATCCACTTTATCACTAAGACTGTTTACCCACGCAGACTAAATTTACCATCCTCAATAGTGGTATCTACAGTATTGGAACAGGCGAACCAACCGATCAAAAAGTTTGTTCTTGGTGATATGATACAAGCTGCTTGGCTTGAAATATGTGTGGGGCGTTGGGGATTGTAGGGGTGGATAAGGTTTGCTAAGGTTTCTCTCTCAAGATTTACTGTAAGTCAAGGAAGAACGCTGCCGTGAATGCGATCTTCAGAAAAATATGGTTCCAAATACAGAAGACACCACGGATCAGCATTAGGGCTACAGTAGACTTCTAGTGGTAGTATGTTGTGTTGCTGTTTCTGAACTGACACTTTAAGTTCTACTACAGAAATTGCCGCACAGAGCAGAGCATTTCAGATTCATTTCTTTGGTATTGCAATATGTACTGTAAAGAGGTGTCATACTTTCTTTCAGTTTGTTTGCAACGCAACACTTTGCACATTTGAGAAAAATAGAGGATATTTATCTTTACATTTAGATTAAATATCCAGTTCCCTCTGTTGATTGAAAGATAATGACAGTCCAGTGCATCATAATTGCAAGCACACAACACATGACACTATCACAAACATGAAAACATGATCTTACTGTAGTTCCTCCAGTCTACAGTTTGGATGCGCCAGACCAGTAGAAAGCAGCTCCACTCCTGAATCTCCTAGATTATTGTCACTCAGGTCCAGCTGTCTCAGACTGGAAGAGTTTGAGCTGAGAGCTGAAGATAAAGCTGCACAGCTCTTCTCTGTGAGGTTACAACCCCTCAGGCTGTAGACACACACACATTAAAATGAAGGCATATAGATGAGAATCACAGCAATAAAGAGACAGACAACACAGTTTCAGAATACACACAATACAACTAAGACTAAAACTCTCCCTCTTTTATCTATCCATCCAACCATCCATCCATCCCTCTAACTATCTAGTATACAACGCCTAGACAGTCAAGATAACTTGGAATACCAACACACACACACACACACACACACACACACACACACACACACACACACACACACACACACACACACACACACACACACAGCACTGATGATCTCCAGGAATTCTCTGCTGTGCTCTCACCTGCATTTAGCATTAGATTACGGCATTAAGCATTAGATTACGTGTGTGTCTGTGTGTGTGTGTGTGTGTGTGTGTGTGTGTGTGTGTGTGTGGGAGAGAGAGAGAGCGAGAGCAAGAGCGAATCAGTGTGTCTATGTGAAAGACAGAGAAATGTCTGTTTGTCTGTGTCACACAGAGACACTTACATGCTCCCTCAAGGAGAGAACGAGCTAGAGAATCAGTCACAGCTTTAAGATACCTGAAGTACTGGGAGAAGCTTGTTTTGAGCAATGGAATACCTCTAGAGAGTTTCAAGAGACTTGACCAACGAGTCTAAACGTCACCAATACGTGGTTCCTGGGTCACTTAAAGCTGCTGTCCTGAGGGGTATCCACGACGATGCTGGAGATCTGACTTCTGTCACGAAAGCCAACTGGCCAAGACGTCTTCAGATGCTGACGTTCATGTACAACAGCACAGTTCATGAGACAACAGGATATGCTCCTTTCTTTTTGATGTTTGGACGGACTCCTCGTCTACCAGTCCTGAATGATTCAGCTCTGGTCAATTATGACAATTATGTGGCGTCTCTTACAAAAGATCTAAAGGATGCCATGCAGATAGCCCAGGCACACGTCACAAAAAAACAGCACCGCCACACTGAGCTCTACAACAGGAGAGCGGAAGGGCCCGCCATCGATATTGGTGACCGTGTGTTGGTAGCCAACAAGAGGGAAAGAGGAAAGAGAAAGGTTGCAGATTGCTGGGAATCAACTGTGTACACCATGGTGGGCAGGAACACTGAAACACACACTTACAAGATACAGGACATGGCCACTAGACGGGAAAGAGTGGTCTCCGTAACCTCTTGATGTTGGTGAATTTCCTGCTTGTGGACGACACAAGTGTGCTCTCCGTCCCAGGTTCAACCCTGCCTTCTGTCAAGTGTCCAAGTCAAGCGACGACTCTTCCTCAGTTAATGGACAAGACTCCTTGCCGGATGGCATGGATGGAGACCATGATGGTCGGGTTCCTAGCTCAGGATCTGAGCGAATGCAGAGAAAGACTGGTCAAGAGCCTGTGGATGCTGAGGAAGAACTGTAGAGTGGGTCGCTCAATCACCATTCCCTGAACCCTCTCAAGTTGAGTCAGTTGGAAATGGAAGAACAGAATCAGCCCCCCTTATCCCTCAGAACAACCCAGAGATGTCTGAAGACCCCACAGACCATTCCATCACCTCTGACCCGAGACTTGTGACTGACACTGACATTAGTACAGATGTTGCTAGACACACAGATGGACAGTCAGATAGTTGTGACGCAGACACGCTCACACATTCACAGACTGATTGACGGACTGTTGTGACACAGACAGACAATGCTACCGACACACACAATATTGACACGTCAGCTTCTGTCTCACAGTCTCAAAATCCCAGTTTATCCACACGGGTGAGATCTAGGTTTGGTCGCATTATCAAGCCAGTTAACAGACTGATCCAAACTATGTCAAGGCAAGACATTGTTCACACAAACCCGTCCATGCAGGCTGTTTGCAGGTCAGTCTTTCAGGTCTTTCATGACTAGTCAGTGGCGTTGAAGTCATGTTCACACACATTTAGTAATGTGATGTGGTCCAAGTCTGGATAGTTTTGAGGAGATTGTTTTTTTTTCCTTTCTTCTGCCTATTGGCTTTTAGTACACTGTAAATGGGTCTTGTGGGGTGTATAAGGCACTCTGCTGCTAGTGGTTGGTTGGAGAGTTTGTGCGCTCTTCTTCCACTTCATCTGTCTTGGATACCTTTGTGGTTGGTTGTCCTGTACTTGGTGACCCTTTGTCTAGTGTTGACAGGGAATGTACTGGTTTGCCTTTGGAAATGCTTTGTGGTCGCTGCTTGTATTTGGTGAAATTCAGAGGGGGTGAGGGTAACGGAGTTAGAAATGTAAACTGACAAGAATGTGAGTTTCGCCATAATTAAGCATGTTTAGTTAGTGTTGGTGTTTTTGAGCCCCCTTTGGGGATGTGATGTACTGCAGGTCTGCAAGTTATATTCGTGTGCTGTTGCCATAACCAGACAGAAGAGGTATGCCTGTCTGCTGTAGGTCCACTATGCAAAATACCCATCATAATTCATGAACTTTAAAATTAGAAAATGTAATGATCTTCGACGTATTACATGTATTTGGTATGTTAATATTTGTTGTGATGGTTGTGGTATCGTTTTATCAATGGGCAGAACGTTTATTTATATTTATACACACACACACACAGCACTGATGATCTCCAGGAAATATTTGCTGTGCTCTCACCTGCAGGCATAAAGCATTAGATTGCGTGTGTGTGTGTGTGTGTGTGTGTGTGTGTGTGTGTGTGTGTGTGTCTGTGTGTGTAGGGCCAGAGCTTCCCTGGATGTGTGAGTGAGTGAGAGAGAGAGAGAGAGAGAGAGAGAGAGAGAGTGTTTCAGTGACTCTGTGTGACAGACAGACAATAATGTGTGCACGCACATAAACACAGACACACTCACACACACACACAAACTGGCAGACTTACTCCAGTTTCTCCAGTCTACAGTTTGGATGATCCAGACCAGTAGAAAGCAGCTCCACTCCTGAATCTCCCAGCAGATAATTGCCACTCAGGTGCAGCTGTCTCAGACTGGAAGAGTTTGAGCTGAGAGCTGAAGATAAAGCTGCACAGCTCTTCTCTGTGATGTAACAATGCCTCAGCCTGTAAAAACAAACACTTTAAAATTAAGGCATATAGATGAGAATCACAGCAATAAAGTGACAGACAACACAGTTTCAGAATACACACAATACAACTCAGACTAAAACTGTCCCTCTTTCATCTATCCATCCAACCATCCATCTATCCCTCTAACGATCTAGTATACAACGTCTACAGTCAAGATCATTTGGAATACCAACACACACACACACACACACACACACACACACACACACACACACACACACACACACACACACACACACACACACACACACACACACACACACACACACACACACAGCACTGATGATCTCCAGGAATTCTCTGCTGTGCTCTCACCTGCAGCCATAAGCATTAGATTGTGTGTGTGTGTGTGTGTGTGTGTGTGTGTGTGTGTGTGTGTGTGTGTCTGTATGTGTGTGTGTGTGTCTGTGTGTGTAGGGCCAGAGCTTCCCTGGATGTGTGAGTGACTGAGAGAGAGAGAGAGAGAGAGAGAGAGAGAGAGAGAGAGAGAGAGAGAGAGTGTTTCAGTGACTCTGTGTGACAGACAGATAATAATCTGTGCACATAAACACAGACACACTTACACACACACACACACACACACACACAAACTGGCAGACTTACTCCAGTTTCTCCAGTCTACAGTTTGGATGCTCCAGACCAGTAGAAAGCAGCTCCACTCCTGAATCTCCCAGCAGATTATTGCCACTCAGGTGCAGCTGTCTCAGACTGGAAGAGTTTGAGCTGAGAGCTGAAGATAAAGCTGCACAGCTCTTCTCTGTGATGTAACAATGCCTCAGCCTGTAAAAACAAACACTTTAAAATTAAGGCATATAGATGAGAATCACAGCAATAAAGAGACAGACAACACAGTTTCAGAATACACACAATACAACTCAGACTAAAACTGTCCCTCTTTCATCTATCCATCCAACCATCCATCTATCCCTCTAACGATCTAGTATACAGCGCCTAGACAGTCAAGATAATCTGGAACACCAACACACACACACACACACACACACACACACACACACACACACACGCACACACACACACACACACACAGCACTGATGATCTCCAGGAATTATCTGCCGTGCTCTCACCTGCAGCCATAAGCATTAGATTGTGTGTGTGTGTGTGTGTGTGTGTGTGTGTGTGTGTGTGTGTGTAGGGCCAGAGCTTCCCTGGATGTGTGAGCAGGGGCAGCCCTAGCACATATGGCGCTCTAGGCGAGCTTCACTCCTGGCGCCCCCCCCTCCAAATAAAAATGTTTTTTTTCCCCCACGAAAAGGGAATTGCAACTTTCAAACGCTATTTTGCCCTGTAAGACTGCATTTCTTTCACATAAACACAACAACGATCGCGACGATGAACAAACATTAATTCAAGAACAAATCACTGAGAAAATGTCACGCCTGTGCTGGACTACGCTCCGGCCACGCCCCCTGTTGAACTGTTTATGGACACACACACACACCTCCACGTCATCTTCCCAATCGCCTGCAAATAATGTTTTCTTAGTCTTCTAAAAGTGAATCTAAAATGATATAACAAAAGTATGTATTATCATCATTTGTTAAATGTAGCTATTATGTAGTTATTAAGCATTTTGGTGTATTTGGACAGCCTGACATTTTTTTATTCCAAGATGCATAGCTCTTGATTAGTTGAATCATGTCTAATTAAACTGGCTAGCTCGCTCCACCAAAACTAAAGCTGTCCAAATTTGATTACTCAAATTTTTATGACGCAAAATGACGCAAATTGCGGTACAGCTGAACTTGAACTGATGTTTCGACTGAATGGCAATAACAAGGAACGTCACAAGTCACTGGCTAGCTAGCGTTAGCTAACTAGCAAGATTACATACAAACCATTCGCTAAAGTTGACAATACAACACTTGGATTTTTACCAGTATTCCTCACTTATTGACAAGTTGCCGTGTTTGGCTTCCTTAATGGGTGTGCTATGCAACGAGTAAGATATGTGTAGTGTTGTTGCACTGGCTATTGGCTTTATATGTGCGCCCCTATTTTAATCATGTCTTTTTTTGTATAATGTAGAATAAATGGACATCATTTTTGATATACCCGCCTCTGTAAAATCCTTAAAGAACTATGTGACAGGGAGTAGGAAAACTTTCAATGATAAGGTACATCTTTTCTTCTTAACTCCACTAAAGTGCCGCGGGCAATTCACGCATTCGTGAACGTTTTCTTATCTGGAATTCATTCTAGGCTAGAACAGGATTTAAGGATTTACCTTTCTCCTTGGCACGTTTCTTTTCTTCTTCCTTTCTTTTCTTCCTAAATTGCGCCCCGGATGGCTTTTGCCTCTTCATTATTTTGTTCTTCAAAGTTTCTTGAACACACACACTCTAACCAAACGCCTCACTGTGCTAGCATTTTTCTGACAACACCAAGGACATACGTACCCCTTCCGTTTTCGATTTTTGGCTCATTTTACCCTAATGTTAGAAAAAAATGTTATGTCAAAATATTGGTTGGAGATACAGAAGGGGGGCGCAAAAAAAACTCTGTCCAGCAACACAATTCTTGTTTTATTTTAATTTTTTTGCTGGGCGCAGTTTTTTGCACCCCCCTCTGAGTGGCGCCCTAGGCGACCGCCTATACCGCCTGTAGGAAAAACCGCCCCTGTGTGTGAGTGAGTGAGAGAGAGAGAGAGAGAGAGAGAGAGAGAGAGAGAGAGAGAGAGAGAGAGAGAGAGTGTTTCAGTGACTCTGTGTGACAGACAGACAATAATGTGTGCACGCACCTCAACACTGACACACTCACACACACACACAAACTGGCAGACTTACTCCAGTTCCTCCAGTCTACAGTTTGGATGCTCCAGACCAGTAGAAAGCAGCTCCACTCCTGAATCTCCCAGATAATTACCACTCAGGTGCAGCTGTCTCAGACTGGAAGAGTTTGAGCTGAGAGCTGAAGATAAAGCTGCACAGCTCTTCACTGTGAGGTCACAATCCCTCAGCCTGTAAAAACACATACTTTAAAATTAAGGCATATAGATGAGAATCACAGCAATAAAGAGACAGACAACACAGTTTCAGAATACACACAATACAACTAAGACTAAAACTCTCCCTCTTTAATCTATCCATCCAACCATCCATCTATCCCTCTAACGATCTAGTATACAACGCCTAGACAGTCAAGATCATTTGGACACACACACACACACACACACACACACACACACACACACACACACACACACACACACACACTGTGCTCTCACCTGCAGCCATAAAGCATAAAGAGAGAGAGTGACAGTCCAGTGCATCATAATTGCAAGCACAAAACCCATGACACTGTCCTGTATCATATGTGTGTCAAGTCAGTTACAACTCAGCTTTCTAAGCAAACCACTCAGGAGAACTAACAGTCTGGCACATTCAGAGTGACAATAAGGACATTCCTGTGAGATACCCATTAAACTCAGCCACACTGGCTACTATTTAGATCTCCTCTTCTGTTTTAGGAGCTGATTAGAGAAAACTGACAGGACAGTGTCATACTGTATGTTGTGTGCTTGCAATTATGATCACTAGCAGCATTTTCATGCTTACAGACAAACACTGAAAACATAACCTCCTTAACAATAAAGCCTTTACTGCAGCATTTCTCATCACCTTCTATTTTATGTCTACAGCACATTCCATGAAGTAAAGATGGCTCACTCACTTTTAGTGGTTTAAAATGTATAGAAACTGAATAAAAAAAACACACATATTGTAGAACTGAAATATGAAAAGTAATGCAGTATTTGTAATATCATGAACTGTAAGTATGTTGAAAGTAATTGTGCTATGATTGTGACATATTCCTCGAGCATAGAAAATGTGTGCTAGTGTTTTGAAAGAATTTTTTAATAATAAGTCCGGTTTGCCATATTTCGATAAATTTAGTGTATGTAGAGGAAGTATGGAGTTAGATTTGTTTCATAATTCACAAACAAACGAAACGCGATTCAAACAAACGAAACGCGAGTCAAAAACAAACGAAACGCGATTCAAACGAACAAAACGCGATTCACAAATGTATTTCATGATTCACAAATGTATTTTGTGATTCACAAATAAATGACCCCATGACATTTGTTTGCAACCTGACGAACACGAGTTACAAATCCCTGCATTCGTCTGTGTGGATTTTTGGAACTTTCCTAACGCGTTTAGATTCACAAATGCATTTTTTCTAAAAGATATTCTCTGCAACCTATCAGATCTCATCCAATTTTAGCCAATCACATTATAGTGTCTATGTGGACTACAAACCACCCGTCTTAGTTATGGACATTGTCCGAGATCACGAGCAATGGCATCTGTTAGCTGCCCACTAAATGTTAGTGAAATATAGCTTGTTAATCTTATTAAACCGATTATCATACATGGTTGAATATTCTTGAGAATGGCAGGATCCATGTTTAGTCATTTTAAGTGTTTTCCTAGGGCTAACGTTTAGCAAGCTAGGCCTTGCTAACATGGATAGAGCTACGCTTGCTGCATATGTTTGCTCTCTAGCCACATCTTACATGGTTAAATGTGTGGCATGTCAAAATAATAAATGTGTGGGCAGTAGCTTGGTAGTTAAGCATTGGTAGCTAGAAATTGGTCATTTCATGCCCAATGTAAATTATAGCAGACATCTGAATGCTGGGATGGTCCATTCATTCGAATGTAGGCTAATATTCCGGAGAATTCTGAAGCACCTTATGTGTGTATTACCTTCTCATAGCCTGTCTCACCCTAGTATTGTCGGCATTAGGTATGGTAGGGGCCATAGTTACAGCCCTAACTATGCTCTCTGCTGCTCGGCTCTCTGGCATTGGGGAAATATTCCTAGCTAGGGCTTGCACAAGAACATGTGCTGCTGCCTCCACTTGACTTGACAGCCCCTGCTTTGGAAAAAAAATCGTTTTAATGATCTGTTCACTAAAGTCCCATGTAAGATGTTACCTGGCTAAAGAGCAAACTAATTCAGCTAGCGTAGCTCTATCCATGTTAGCAAGGCCAATGTTATGTTAGACATTGACTAGCTAGCTTGCTAAACGTTAGCCTAGGGAACACTTGAAAAAATGCATTTGTCAATCTAAACGCGTTAGGAAAGTTCCAAAAATCCACACAGACAAATGCAGGGATTTGTAACTCGTGTTCGTCAGGTTGCAAACAAATGTCATGGGGTCATTTATTTGTGAATCACAAAATACATTTGTGAATCATGAAATACATTTGTGAATCGCGTTTCGTTTGTTTGTCAATCGCGTTTCGTTCGTTTGAATCGCGTTTCGTTTGTTTGTGACTCGCGTTTCGTTTGTTTGAATCGCGTTTCGTTTGTTTGTGAATTATGAAACAAATCTAACTCCATAAGAAAGTTGTTTTACATTTTGAGTTAGTAAAGTTAGTATTTAATTAACAAAATGTGGTATTGAGCAAATGTAATTGACTGCATATTTTGTGAAAACAACAGTAATACAATTCATGGTATGGTCCACAAAAGACAGATTTGTGCTAATTGTGCGAAGTTTTGAAAATGTGACTACAGATTGGACAAAAGGATGCTAGCGATTATAAAAAAAAAAGACACCAAATATCAAAGCACAATTTGTCATCTGGTATGTAAATGATTTTGAGCAGTAACTGTCTGTGCGGTGCAGGTATCTGCGTCAGTGGCTATACTGATGATCAGATGCTATATTGATACATGCTGAATCCCCTACAATGCTTTCAGTCATAGTACAGTAACTTTGACTCTAAACAATAATCCATAACAATACAGAATATAACCTCAGTAACCACCTTTACACTCACTCAAGACTCCAATACTCACGTCACTTTTCTTGATGCTTTGACCACGGGCAGCATCCTCAGCAGACCTGCATCTGATCTGGCAGGTGAACCCCCTCTCCCATAATCCTCCATGTCAAACTCCTCCAGTTCCTGGTCTGACATCAGCAGCACAAAGGCAAGAGCTGACAGCTGGGAAAGAGAGAGTTTCTGTCTGGTGTCTTTTCCCTTCCTCAAGTAGCCCTTGACCTCCTCCACCAGTGAGTGGTCATTCAGTTCATTCAGACAGTGGAACAGATTGATGCATCTCTCTGGGTTGGGGTCTTCTCTGATCTTCTGCTTGATGTATTTGACTGTTTCCTCTGTGTTCAGTGAGCTGCTCCCTGTCTGTGGCAGCAGGTCTTGTAAGAGTTTCTGATTGGACTCCAGTGAGAGGCCCAGAAGAAACCTCAGGAAAAGGTCCAGGTGTCCATTCTCATTCCTTAAGGCCAGGTCCACTGCAGTCTGGTGTAGGTCATGAAGTGTGTTAGCACTGAGCAGTGAATGAAGCTGAGAGGTTTTGTTTTGGTCAGGCATATTGCTTTCTCTCTTGCTAAAGTGCAAAAACACATATAAAGCTGCTAGAAACTCCTGAATACTCAGATGAACAAAGCAGAACACCTTCCCCTGGTACAGCCCAGCCTCCTCTCTGAAGATCTGGGTACACATCCCTGAGTGCACTGATGCTTCTGTGACATCAATGCCAGA
Organism: Clupea harengus; assembly: GCF_900700415.2. Taxonomy (NCBI): domain Eukaryota; kingdom Metazoa; phylum Chordata; class Actinopteri; order Clupeiformes; family Clupeidae; genus Clupea; species Clupea harengus. The sequence goes on along the minus strand of NC_045176.1, from coordinate 3,705,956 downwards.
CTCTCTGAGGTCCTCCTCATAAAAGATCAGATTGCCCTTCTCCAGTTGCTGAAAAGCCAGTTTGCCCAGGGACAGAATGGTCTTCAGGTTCCAGAGTGCATATGCATCACAGTTTCCATACTTCTGACTCCTGTGTTTGGTTTGTATGATCAGGAAGTGAGTGTACATTTTCGTCAAAGATGTTGGAATCTCTCCACTCTCTGCTTCAGTCAGGATGTACTCCAGAACAGTGGCTGCCATCCAACAGAAGACTGGAATGTGACACATGATGTAGAGGCACCTGGATGACTTTAGGTGTGTGACGATTCTGCTGGCCAGTTCCACTTTAGTGATTTTCTTCCTGAAGTACTCCTCCTTCTGTGGGTCATTAAAACCCCGGACTTCTGTCACCTGGTCAACACACTCAGGAGGGATTTGATTGGCTGCTGCTGGTCGGGAGGTGATCCACACAAGAGCAGAGGGGAGCAGATTCCCCTTGATGAGGTTTGTGAGAAGGACATCCACTGAGGCAGGTTCTGATACATTGTAGATGCATTCATTGTGCTGGAAATCCAGAGGAAGTCTGCTTTCATCCAGACCATCAAAGATGAAAGCAATGTGGTATCTGTCCTGGTTGGAGAAAGAAAAGTCTCTTGTTTCAGAGAAGAAGTGATGGATGATGTCCATAAGGGTGTATTTCTTGTCTTTAATCAAGTTCAGCTCCCGAAAAGGAAGAAGAAATATGAAGTGAATATTCTGATTGGCTATTTCTTCAGCCCAGTCCAGAATGAATTTCTGCACAGAAACGGTTTTTCCAATGCCAGCAACTCCCTTTGTCAGCACAGTTCTGATGGGTTTGTCTTGTCCAGGTAAGGGCTTGAAGATCTCAGTACATTTGATTGGTGTTTCCCTCTTTGTTATTTGTTTCTTGGATGCCATCTCAATCTGTCTGACCTCATGTTCAGTATTGACCTCTACACTATCCCCCTCTGTGATGTAGAGCTCAGTGTAGATCTTCTCCAGAAAAGCAGGGTTTCCTAGCTTAGGCACGCCTTCAAATACAGTCTGAAACTTCTTTGTTAGCCTATGTTTGAGCTCTTGTTGACATCTAGAAAACAGTCCATCTAGATAAAATTACACATGATTTAGTCAATCTGATGGCATACGTAAGTGTGTGGAGTGAGCACTTTGCAGTAGCACTTGAAGCCTTTTTGTCATGACAGTGATTAACAAATTATGACAGACATCATATCCTCTCAGTAGTCATCATGACGGTCTGTGTTCAGGGATCATCATTAGTAACTGTTATGACAGCTTGCAGAATTGTATGTACCAGAATCATGCAAGAATATTCCTGAGAGCCATCGGAAATGATCGTTAATGGTAACATGATACTATAGCATTTCTGGACACTGACTCCTGACATATACCATGACATCTGGGACATATTAATGGCAGTTTTACTGAGGGCTCATGGGATGTGTTCCTTAATGTCCTTACAGGCATTACAAACATGTAAATGAATTGTGAACTTCACTGTTATTTTTACTGCGAGATTTGATATCACATATTAAAGGAGTAATTATGTTCATACAGAATGTAAAGATTTATCTTTGAAGTCTTTAATACATTTTGAATCAAGCTGCAATAACAATGTATAGTATTCAGTAATTCAGTGTTGAGTAAATATCTCACATTTCTCCAGCTGCTGAGCAATGATCTCCTGGTTCATGTTCCTCAGGATGTGCACTGCAATCTTCAGAGCTCCTTTTCTGGCATCTCTCTGGTCCTCCTCCTCATCCTTCTCCTCACTACAAGGGGATTCTGGGTAATCATGAGTCAGGAGCTTCTTGAGTCTCTTTAGTTCATTCGTCATGAAAGTGATGACTTTGTGTTCAAGCTCCTGATAGCAAATCACATCATTGCATCAGTGATTAAAAAACAGATATAAACATTTGCATGACAACTCTTCTATAGCTCTGCTCAATTGTTTACATGCATTAAAACATTTCCTGTGCTTACAGTTTTTTATCCCCGCTTACACACATTTTCTGAAACTAGGTCTCATTTTTTCAAAATGCTAAACACAATTTACAAAACTGCACAAACAAAATGCAAAACTTCACAAATCTCCTGCAAAATGAAACACTGCATTCAAAACTCAGCAATCCCTTTTCATAATCAAACTAGTTGTGTTAATCTTTTGAGACAAATTCATATGGTTCAAGTGTTTTATCAGTAACTACACACTAGTGTGACAAATCTAAAACACGTGTTACGGTGCAAACCCATGACACCGTTACGAGCGACGCGATATTCTAATCCCATGCATTTCAACGGGAGCCAATCCATTGTGACGTAGACCACCGTTTTGGGCGACGCGACCGATAAAAGTTGGAAAATGTTGAATCCTATGCAAATGGGGAGCGATTTTTCCCGGCAGCGGCCAATCAGAATGTTTGGTGTCGTCTCTGACAGTTTGAAAATGCTATTTCCACACGCTACAACACGCCCACTCAAAGCGATGGAAGCTTATTGCGTCGCTGTCATGGGTTTGCACCGTTAGGCTGAAGCTTTTTGCAGTTACAGCAGCACTTTATTCTGACTCACTCTGTGTGAATAGACTGAATATGAAAGTACACAGAGTCCTTTCACACATTTGAGTACTTTTTCCAGTTTTCCAAAACACTATATTACACAAAGAATGTCTTCTTCATTTTCATTGCTTGAATTAACTAAATGCAAAACAGTTTGCTTGAAGAAAAAGTTCATTAGAGCAAACTGAAATATTTCAGAAGGTAACATATGAATGCTGTAACTGTAACAGTACTGTAACAAAGAGGTTTTACAGTCCAGTGCATTACCAAAACAGCATTTTAAAGTGTTCTGTGCTATGTAAAAAGTATTAAAAAGAAAACGATCCTTTGTACACGATACATAAAGACACTGTGTGATTATACCTAGCCTCTTATTGGGGTTGTCACAGCAACTCATCAACATCTTAAAAAGGGACACAAGTGTCACTGGAGTCTTAGAAAGTGAACTGTGTGTATAATGTTTTACAAAAAAGTGTTGTATGAAATTCAAAACGGCGTCAATGGCTGAGAATTAGCGTAGCCTATACTTTTGCAGATGACTGAGTGAATCATTGTAACATCTACATCAACCTCTACATTACATTGCGTTTATAACGTCAGCACACACACACACACACGCACGCACACGCACCAACGTACGCACGCACGCACGCACGCACGCACGCACACACACACACACACACACACAAACACACACACACACATTTTGGTCTTTGACTGACATGTTCTAGAAGTCTTGAAAAAGCATCAAATGGCAACACACACACCTTGAATACAGTAGAGAATTCATTTTCATAAGTGTTGCTGAAGGATGGATGAATGGTTTGTTCCTCCTGTTGGAGACTGAAGGATATACAAGCACAGAAGGTATTGGTCAACAAAGCATTTGCAGGTAAATATCTATGCACCAAACAGCAACACTAAGCACAGAAGTAATATGTGAGGTATGATTCCTCATTTCTCCATATTTTCACTCAACATTCAGGCAAACGTAATGAGGTTGTCTGCTGTTACAAAACTGTAAAATGTTCTGCTGCAAGAGAAGTGTACAGTTGGGTGAGACTGCTGCAGAAGAGCTGGACCCAAATGCACGACATGTAGACAAACTTTGAACACAAGGGGGAATCTTTACTGACACACAGGCAGGTACAAACAGGAAAGGTGCAGTGAGACAGCGTGAAACCAAACATGAACAACGTGTAACCATGAGCACTGACAGACCAAGAACTGATGAAACACGAGGGTTTAAATACACAGGACTAAAGAAGAAAACAAGACACAGGTGGGCAGGGAACAATGAGACACACCAGGCTGTAAGGAAAGGGGCGTGAACAAAGGCACAAGGGACAACGAAACACAAGACAGGGCAAAACAAAGGGAACATCAATATCATAGCTATGCAGATGACACCCAGCTCTATATTTCTGTAACACCCAACAACTACAGCTCTATTGATTGCTTAGTAAATTGCATTTCTGATATAAATGTATTGACGTCACAAAACTTTCTCCAGCTCAACCAAGATAAAACAGAGGTAGTCATTGGTGGAAAAGCCGAAAGAGAGAAACTATCTGCACATTTAGAAACACTAGCACTTAACACCAAGCACCAGGCCAGAAACCTATGTGTCATATTGAAACCCATATCAAAAATATAATTAAAACTTATTTGTATTACTTAAGAAACATTTCTAAGGTGCAACAGTTTCTCTCTCAGGCTGACACTGAAAGACTAATGCACGCTTTAATCATGAGCAGGCTAGACTACTGTAACTCGCTTTTGCCCAAAAAAAGCCATTAGTCAATTACAAATAATACAGAATGCAGCAGCACAAGTCCTCACTAAAACAAGAAGGAGGGCGCACATCACACCAGTCTTCAAATCTCTGCACTGGTTACCTGTTAGTTTCATAATAGATTTCAAGATTATTTTACTAGTGTATAAATCACTCCATAGTCATGAATCTGAATATAGGTCAGACATGCTCTCAAGGTACACACCCAGTAGATCCCTGAGGTCTTCTGGCACTGAAATCTTAACAGTTCCAAAAGCCAGGACAAAGAGACATGCTTTTAGTTTCTATGCCCCCAGCCTTTGGAATACTCTGCCAGAATATCGAAGAATGGCAGAAAAGGTGGAAACCTTTAAACGTGCACTTAAGACATACCTCTTTAATCTCACCTATCACTCTGTGTAATATTAATCTGTTCTCAGTGGTCTGTAATGGGTCTGCTGTACATGTGTGCCTGCCTTGTATTATGTTTGCACTTACATTATGGTTTAAATTCCTCTGGAAAATCTGTGTCTCATGCAAGTGTTTGTGACCCCCCCAATTTCCTTCTGTGAGGCGCATTGTGTTACCTCCTGGTATGAAATGCGGCGTATGAATACAGTTTGATTTGATTTGTTGGGTAGTTTAGGGCCTAAACTACCCAACAAATCAAATCAAACTGTATTCATTAAACTTTAGGCAATGGAGGCCTATGCTTAGGGTCAGTTTGTACAAAGGTGTTATTAAAATCTCACTTCCTGGTAACTGACACCAGTACCCATAAGTTTTTACATGTCCAACCATGCAGTTTCACACTCAGATTTCAACACACTAGTAGAAATTTAGTGCACCAGAGAATGGCTCTAGCATATATCATCTCCACACTTTTAGGATGTATTAATGTCAAAGTGAATGTACAAAAGAAGACTAATTCTGTCTCTAGATTGAAACCTGTCCTTACCCGGGATCAGGATGACTGTATCCGTCACTAAAGTTGATGATGCGACCCTTTGACCTATTACTCTTCATGGACACACAGCTGGGTGCAGGAGAGTCTGGCCTCTCATCCACTGGGCTTCAGAGAAGTAAACACATCATACAGTAGTAACTAATTAAAGACAGTGGGCCTCATTCTCGAACGCAGTTAAGAAGAATTTAAGAAGGCATTTCTTCTGAATTGGATTTAGGAAAACATTTGGCATTCATGACATTTTTCTCATCTGGGATTTGTTCTGAACTTCAGAAGACTTTTCGAACTCGAAATAGCAGTCGTTACTCGGCCCCGAGGGCCATCTTGTGGTCTTTTGAGGAATCGCATTTAAGAAAACTCTCTGTGTTAGAAGTGTTAATGAATTTGTGAGAAATCGTTGGTGATTGCGTTCACATCAACTCTACAGACATCCTCGGATTCAAATAATTATAATAATAATAATTACGAGAATATTTTTATCATTAACAATTACGTTTCACATGTAGCTATAGTCATGATTCTACGAGGCACCGTGATGTCATAAAATAAATAAAAGGACTACACCAGAATGCTGCGCTCGTCTAGTGAGCTCGTTTGGCACTGCCATCTGTGCAAGTACGGCAATCCAGAATTTTCATTTGTAGATCCACGTTGGTGGAACGAACTGCCTAGCACTACCAGAGCAGGGGCGTCCCTCTCTACCTTTAAGAAGCTTTTGAAGACCCAACTCTTCAGAGAGCACCTCCCTTCCTAACTGGCACTTCGACTAGTGCTTAACTTGCACTTACAGCAGTTACATTCCTGCACTTTGTTTTTATTTTCTATTTCGTTTTTCTATTTCTTATGTAAAGTAGGCTAGTATTTATTGTTACACTAGGTCTCTATTGCTCGTAGCTTGACTGTTCTCTCCCTTGTATGTCGCTTTGGACAAAAGCGTCTGCTAAATGACTAAATGTAAATGTGAATGTACACGAACACTGCAAATGTAAGTGAATAAATAAATAAGCACTAAACTCAATCACGTTGATATAGCTATAGTGGAATAGAATGGACACATCTACATCCTGCAACGGTCCACCTCTGCACCGTTGAAGTTAAATCTGCGTTAACTCGACGGTGATCGCTTTCCGCTTTGACATGACTCGTTTACAAGTTGCTTTCGTGTTGATTCGGTTGATTCCGACTGCACACGTCACTACGGTTGCGTGCCGTTATAAGATGTTGGCGGGGCGTGTATGTATGCAAATTCAGGAGCACGAGAACGCGCTTTCAATTTAAGAAAACTCTTCCGGTGGAGCACAGCTTAGAACACTTCTGCTGCGTAGGAACACATTTTCAAGCGTTTATGAATTTGTCGGATGTCTTTTTCTTACGTTGTTTTTCCGAAGCACGTAAGAAACATTTCAGAAGAAACTTCAGAAAATGTTCGAGAATGAGGCCCAGTGTTCTACTTGAGGTTATGTGATGTCACGATCATTACGTCATTAGCTCATTATTTGATTCGTCTGTGAGCAATGTCATGTTTTGTCCATGAAGTTGTGTTACAGTAATAGTATTCAGTAGTACAGTCAGGGACGTGCACAGGAATTTTGAAGGGCCATTGCTCTGCTCTGGAAAAAAGGGGCAACACGTACATTTTTGTAACCGCAAAATCATAAACAATCTGACTCCACTCAATTTAGGAACTCAGCTTTAGCCCCTGTTCTTGTAATGCTATTTTGTTATCCGTTAGGTAGGCTGACCTAGCGTCATTTAGTTTGGATGTCTACAATCAATGATGAATGCCACTCTTACTTTTTATCAACTGGTATCTTCTAGGAATAGTGTCACTCAGGATATTGCCACGGACATTTTCTACATTTTGGCATATTCCACAGACACAAACAGTTACTAGTTCTGGAGAATAGCTCAGAGGCTACAGTGCTTTCACGGGGCTTACCAGCATGGTAAACTGAACCGGTTCAGGGACCGAGTGCCAGGCTGCTGCGCGATCTCAATATAACCATTTGGTCCAGTGCAGAGACTGGAAGGCAATCCACCGCTTTATAATATAATGTAACAGTTCTGCTGCAGCGTGTCTAACTCAGGTGATTAGCCAGGTACCTCAAGACTTACATCACTGCTTTTTGGTTTGAAACTAATCCTAGTCAGCCAATGTGGAAACACCGTTACCAAGTTATACTTCTCTTGTTAATCATTTATTGACAGGCCACAGTGGATCAGAGCATCACAATTGTTTTTGTCAGGTGCAAGTTAATAATTTAGTTACACATTCAAACTAGTCTAGGGTTCAGGCCCTGGGCTCTGTAAAGCCCCTTGAAACAATTTCATTGGATTGAATTGAAAAGTGAATGTACAAAAGAAGACTAATTCTGTCTCTAGATGGAGACCTGTCCTTACCCGGGATCAGGATGACTGTATCCGTCACTAAAGTTGATGATGCGACCCTTTGACCCATCACTCTTCATGGACACACAGCTGGGTGCAGGAGAGTCTGGCCTCTCATCCACTGGGCTTCTGAGAAGGAAACACATCATACAGTAGTAACTCATTAAAGACAGTGTTCTACTTGAGGATATGTGATGTCACGATCATTACGTCATTAGCTCATTATTTGATTCGTCTGTGAGCAATGTCATGTTTTGTCCATGGAGTTGTGTTACAGTAATAGTATTCAATAGTACAGTCAGGGATGTGCACAGGAATTTTGAAGGGCCATTGCTCTGCCCCAGAAAAAAGGGGCAACGTGTTAATTTTTGTAACCGGCGCCGCCACGCCCCCTCCCCCTGGACGCATGTTCTGCCTATATCATTTGAAACTCTGAAATTGTCAGGGTCGATCACTAGCCGCCGCCCCTACGCCCCCTCCCCCTGGACACATATTCCGCGATTTCATGAAGTTCTGCAGCCGTAATACTATTTAAAATATATATAAATTTCCTTCGGAGGGGCAACTTCAGTCGAGGAGGGCAAACGGGCAGTTGCCCGAGCAACCTTAGCCCCCTCCTGTGCACGTCCCTGAGTACAGTAGTAATATTTTCAGCTCAACTGCCCAGGGTTCTCTGTGAACACTTATATGTCTTTATATGTCTTTCAGTCAGCATTTTATGAGGTTTTCCTTTCAAATAGGAGGCTCCTTTACTACACTGGGATAGATTTTCCTCATGATTACTCCGAGTCCACAGACTTCCACTAGTATAGAGAGGTCCTAAAATCTGTGTTCGTTTTCAGATCACTTGGGCTTTGTTACAGTAATTAAAAGACCCTATCTTGGTAATCTTAAACAATCTGACTCCACTCAATTTAGGAACTCAGCCTTAGCCCCTGTTCTTTTAATGCTATTTTGTTATCCGTTGTATAGGCTGACCTGGGGTCATTTAGTTTGGATGTCTACAATCTGTTATGACAAATGCCACTCTTACTTTTTATTAACTGGTTTCTTCTAGGAATAGTGTCACTCAGGATATTGCCACAAACATTTTCTACATTTTGGCATATTCCACAGACACAAACAGTTACTAGTTCTGGAGAATAGCTCAGAGGCTACAGTGCTGCCACGGGGCTTACCAGCATGTTAAACTGAACCGGTTCAGGGACCGAGTGCCAGGCTGCTGCGCGATCTCAATATAACCATTTGGTCCAGTGCAGAGACTGGACGGCAATCCACCGCTTTATAATACAATGTAACAGTTCTGCTGCAGCGTGTCCAACCCAGGTGATTAGCCAGGTACCTCAAGACTTATATCACTGCTTTTTGGTTTGAAACTAATCCTAGTCAGCCAATGTGGAAACACCGTTACCAAGTTATACTTCTCTTGTTAATCATTTCTTGACAGGCCACAGTGGATCAGAGCATCACAATTGTTTTTGTCAGGTGCAAGTTAATAATTCAGTTACACATTGAAAACTAGTCTAGGGTTCAGGCCCTGGGCTCTGTAAAGCCCCTTGAGACCATTTCATTGGATTGAATTGAAAAGTGAATGTACAAAAGAAGACTGTCCTTACCCGGGATCAGGATGACTGTATCCGTCACTAAAGTTGATGATGCGACCCTTTGACCTATCACTCTTCATGGACACACAGCTGGGTGCAGGAGAGTCTGGCCTCTCATCCACTGGGCTTCTGAGAAGGAAACACATCATACATTAGTAACTAATTAAAGACAGTGTGCTACTTGAGGATATGTGATGTCACGATCATTACGTCATTAGCTCATTATTTGATTTGTCTGTGAGCAATGTCATGTTTTGTCCATTGAGTTGTGTTACAGTAATAGTATTCAATAGTACAGTCAGGGACGTGCAGAGGAATTTTGAAGGGCCATTGCTCTGCCCCAGAAAAAAGGGGCAACGTGTTAATTTTTGTAACCGGCGCCGCCACGCCCCCTCCCCCTGGACGCATGTTCTGCCTATATCATTTGAAACTCTGAAATTGTCAGGGTCGATCACTAGCCGCCGCCCCTACGCCCCCTCCCCCTGGACACATATTCCGCGATTTCATGAAGTTCTGCAGCCGTAATACTATTTAAAATATATATAAATTTCCTTCGGAGGGGCAACTTCAGTCGAGGAGGGCAAACGGGCAGTTGCCCGAGCAACCTTAGCCCCCTCCTGTGCACGTCCCTGAGTACAGTAGTAATATTTTCAGCTCAACTGCCCAGGTTTCTCTGTGAACACTTATATGTCTTTATATGTCTTTCAGTCAGCATTTTATGAGCTTTTCCTTTCAGATAGGAGGCTCTTTTAATACACTGGGATAGATTTTCCTCATGATTACTCCGAGTCCACAGACTTCCACTAGTACAGGGAGGTCCTTAAATCTATGTTCGTTTTCAGATCACTTGCGCTTTGTTACAGTAATTAAAAGACCCTATCTTGGTAATCTTAAACAATCTGACTCCACTCAATTTAGGAACTCAGCTTTAGCCCCTGTTCTTTTAATGCTATTTTGTTATCCGTTATATAGGCTGACCTAGGGTCATTTAGTTTGGATGTCTACAATCTGTTATGACGAATACCACTCTTACTTTTTATTAACTGGTTTCTTCTAGGAATAGTGTCACTCAGGATATTGCCACAGACATTTTCTATATTTTGGCATATTCCACAGACCCAAACAGTTACTAGTTCTGGAGAATAGCTCAGAGGCTACAGTGCTGCCACGGGGCTTAGCAGCATGGAAAACTGAACCGGTTCAGGGGCCGAGTGCCAGGCTGCTGCGCGATCTCAATATAACCATTTGGTCCAGTGCAGAGACTGGAAGGCAATCCACCGCTTTATAATACAATGTAACAGTTCTGCTGCAGCGTGTCCAACCCAGGTGATTAGCCAGGTACCTCAAGACTTACATCACTGCTTTTTGGTTTGAAACTAATCCCAGTCAGCCATCGCAGAAACACCGTTACCAGATAATACCTCTCTTGTTAATCATTTCTTGACAGGCCACAGTGGATCAGAGAATCAACTTTTTTTTTGTCAGGTGCAAGTTACTAATTCAGTTACACATTGAAAACTAGTCTAGGGTTCAGGCCCTGGGCTCTGTAAAGTCCCTTGAGACCATTTCATTGGATTGAATTGAAAAGTGAATGTACAAAAGAAGACTAATTCTGTCTCTAGATGGAAACAAGTCTAAAGTGAATAATCTAAAGTTACAAATACATAAGAGAAGACATATGAAACATCCAAACATTCAGATATTATGAACATACCTGGCTTCTCAAAGGATGATGGCTACACACATAGTCTCTGGCTACAGAATACTCAAGGTGCTTGTTACTATCTTCCCCTTAAATACCGATACAGATCACTTGCGCTTTGTTACAGTATTTAAAAGACCCTATATTGGTAATCTTAATCAATCTGACGCTTTGTAACAGGAATAATATTAGTAGTGTACGGAACCATTTTCCAGACCAACGACATAACTGGGAGGGGGCATTCACATTTCTTTGCTTTGCTGAAATGAAAGACTTTATTAAAGTACACTATCTTGTTAATCTATCTGACTCAATGTAGGAACTCAGCCTCTGTTCTTTTAATGTTATATTGTTACCCGTCAGGAGGGGTTTGTCACCTCCTCAGGGGTATTACCTGCATACCAGAATCCCCATGTTTCAGAGATCTATGTTACAACTGATTTATTCCACTGCAGGACTGAGTCCACTGTAATTCTCTGACTGAGACCATTCAAATTAATCCAAACATGACTAAGAAATCCTTTTACAATGCAATACAACACTTGATACCCTTAAACTGAAGGCTGGAAAATGGAATTAACCCTTGTGTGGAGAAGTATTAGGGAGAGAACCAGAGACAGGGTAGAGATAAGAACATCAGCAGGGGTGTGATAAAAGTCAACACATGTTTTTTAGAGACATAAACTGACCCCCACTTAATTACTGCAGAGTATTTGTAACTAAAAGGCCATGTGTCTTTAACAATCCAAAGATACTTAGATAGACCTAGATAGATAGATATCTAGAGCCTTACAGTAGTACAATAGTAATGTTATCGTACAACCTGAATCTTGTACAAGCTTAATCTTCAGGTATAGCATAACAGTTACATTCTGTTATAACAAGGTAGAATGCACAACTTAACATAATGGGTGTGTCTAGGGGTCTGGTTCAAGGTGTGATGTGGGGCATATTAGGAAGGGGAACAGTGTGTGGTCTACCTAGGTATGAAAGGTGTGGAGGTCTGCAGACAGGAAGGTCTGGCTGACCATTTGAATGTTAATGAACGTGACGCCTCGGTGTGCAAAGGCTTGAGCCAGTTTACTGCAATGTAACATGAACACACAAACACGCACACACACACACACACACACACACACACACACACACACACACACACACACACACACACACGCACAATCACACTCACATACAATCACACACGAACACACACAAGCACACGCACACACACATACACTCCTCACCTTGTATGTCCATGTCCACCAGCAGAGCCCCCATGTTGACTCATTTTGGACCCAAAGCTGTGGTCACCTGTTTAAGACAGATACTTACATATTTGTAACAGTTCTGTAACTTGATGTTAGACATGTGGAAAGCTGCAGTATTATAATAAATGTGTTAAGTTTTGTTATTGATATTACATATATGGTAAATGAGTGAAATATTCTCCAATAGCACTAAATTGGAAGTTTTTGGATTACACATGGCTTTTTAGAGTCTCTTTGAAATAACACATTTTCAGATCAATGTCTTTTTATCTCTTTTTATCTCTTTATATTAGCAATGCATAAAGGCCCAGCAAGTGACATCTGATCATTCTGAACATTGTTAGAGATGTTTTTAGACACACATAGAATATCAAGTTGCCTACAGCCTACAATTTCAATTTCTATTTTCTATGTGGACAATTTATAAAACGTAGGCCTATTGAAACATGTCAGATTCTCTGAAACATTTGGTACACATTTTTAAAAACCCTGTTTGATCTTGTGCTGACAAATCTGTGTTGCTGTCTCTGGAAAAATAACACATTAGTAAAATAATTATGTAAGACATCATGGACCAATCAGTTTACAGTGATACCATACATGTCGATTGTGGAACTTAGAAACTCTTTTAAACTTACATAACCTTGAACTGAAGTATGAAGGACATTATATTAAAAACTTTAACATTATGTGTAGGAAATATATAAAGGTTCTGATTATTAATGTTTGAAGTGATTGAAATCGGTTCTGTGGACCGTAATGATTCCTTTTTAATTTGCAACATCTCTCTGGGGTGCCTGGACTGTCTCTGATTGTGGACTGCGCAAAGCTTTTTATAGGTCTACCAGGAAGTACCTCACCCTTTTCAATTACATTTAAAATCTGTTCACCTCTTAAAAACACCAATGGTATATAAGCAATGCATAAAGGCCCAGCAAGTGACATCTGATCCTTCTGGATACTATTACAGAAGTTTTTAAACACGCATATAATATCAAGGTGTGGCCAACAGCAGCCTGCAGTTAGCCTTGTCTATTTCTAAACCTATATGTGCTATTTTTACTTACATATCACATTACCGTAATTTTTAAAACATGGCCTATTGAAACATGTCAAATTCTCTGAAACATTTTGTACACATTTTTAAAAACTCTGTTTGATCTTGTGCTGACAAGTTTACTGTGTTGCTTTCTCTGGAAAAATAACACATTAGTAAAAGAATTATGTAAGACATCATGGACCAATCAGTTTAGAGTGATACCCTACATGTCGATTGTGGAATTAAAGAAACTCTTTTAAACCTACATAACCTTTAACTGAAGTATGAAGGTAATTATATTAAAAACTTTAACATTATGTGAAGAAAATATATGAATGTTCTGATTGTTAATTTTTGGAGTGATTGAAATTGGTTCTGTGGATGGATGAATTCATTTTTCCAAAATCTTTTTTTATTTCCAACATCTCTCTGGGGTGCCTGCACTGTTTCTGATTGTGGACTGCACACAGCTTTTTATAGGTCTACCAGGAAATACCTCTCCCTTTTCAATTACATTTACATTTAGTAATTTAGCAGACGCTTTTATCCAAAGCGACTTACATATGTGCGACTTACAATGTATACACATTTTACATTTACACTGATGGCACACTGCACATCAGGAGCAATTAGGGGTTCAGTGTCTTGCTCAAGGACGCTTCGACAGGGAATCGAACTAGCAACCTTCTGATTACTAAACGACTTATTTACCTCCTGTACCACTGTCGCCCCCAATTACATTTTAAATATTCTAACCTCTTAAAAACACGCATGGTATATTAGCAATGAATAAAGGCCCAGCAAGTGACATCTGATCCATCTGAATATTGTTACAGATGTTTTTAAACACACATAGAATATCAAGTTGTGGCCAAAGGCAGCCTACAGTTAGCCTTTTCTATTTCTATATTCTATGTGGACAATATTCAAGCGGACAATATTCAAGCTGACAATAGTTCTGATAAACAAACATACATAGAGATCACGTTTTCATTAAATACACCTAGTCTTCCCGACTGGAGAAACAGTCCTACCCCGCATGAAATCCATCGATGCAAATGTAACTGGAAAAACAGGTTCAACCAGCTAGTGGAAAGTTTTCTTTTGTTTACTCCCAAACACACAGACGTTTTTTTTACTGGGCAACAGCCACACATACTAATAGAAAGAGCTCTACCCTTTTGAGAGTGTACATTGAATAATGTGGGATTGTTGCACTTGTTCTTCTGTGGTTTGAAAGAACACAGGCAAACAAGAATTAAGCCTCTATTCAGCTCATTGAATCATACTTTCTAAAATTATGAGCACAACAGAATGTAGGAGACCTTGCATTGTGCTCTGTTAAATGCCCATTACACTTGGCGGTGTGTGTGTGTGTGTGTGTGTGTGTGTGTGTGTGTGTGTGTGTGTGTGTGTGTGTGTGTGTGTGTGTGTGTGTGTGTCTGTGTGTGTCTGTGTGTGTGTGTGTCTGTCTGTCTGTCTGTCTGTCTGTCTGTCTGTCTGTCTGTCTGTCTGTCTGTCTGTCTGTCTGTCTGTCTGTCTGTCTGCCATGTAAAAGCAGATAGACACAGGGCAGAGGAGCCAGAACCACACACACATTATCTACTCTGGCCTGGCACAGTGCCACAAGAGCTGGCAGAGAAATGTAGCAGGGCAGCTATGGGGAATGCAGCCGAGGCATAGGGCTGCTATCTGATACACACACATCGTCTGTAGGTAGTTGCATCGACGTCACACTTACAAAACATAGTTCACACAGAAAGGTTTCAGGAAGCACACATTGTTAAAATGTGCAAGAGTATAGCATGGCTGATGTGAAAAAGTGTATTACCTATATGTGCTCTTTATACGGATATGTTTACTTACCATATCACATTATTGTAATTTTTAAAACCTAGGCCTTTTGAAACATGTCAAATGCTCTTTAACATTCAGTACACATTTTCAAAAACCCTGTTTGATCTTGTGCTGACACATTTACTGTGTTGTTGTCTCTGGAATTTTTTTAGATTGGTAAAATATTTATGTTAGACATCATGGACCAATCAGCTAAAAGGTGATCCAATACATGTTGATTGTGGAACTTTGAAACACTTTTAAACCTCCATAACCTTTAACTGAAGTATGAAGGTCATTATATTAAAAACTTTAACACTATGTGAAGAAAATACTGTACATGAATGTTCTGAATATTAATGTTTGGAGTGATTGAAAACGGTTCTGTGGACCATAAGGATGATCTATTTTTGCAACATCTCTCTGGGGTGCCTGGACTGTCTCTGATTGTGGACTGCGCAAAGCTTTTTTTTTTAGGTCTACCAGGAAATACCTCACCCTTTTCAATTACATTTTAAATATTCTAACCTCTTTAAAACACGCATGGAATATTAGCAATGAATAAAGGCCCAGCAAGTGACATCTGATCCATCTGAATATTGTTACAGAAGTTTTTAAACACACATAGAATATCAAGCTGTGGCCAACAGCAGCCTACAGTTAGCCTTGTCTATTTTGATTTCCTATGTGTACAATATTCAAGCTGGCATAGTGCTACAAGTAACATAAAATAGTTATTGATAATCAAAAATACATAGAGATCAAGTAAAACATCAACTCACGTTTTCATTAAGTACACCTAGTTTTCCCGATTGGAGAAACAGTCCTACCCAGCATGAAATCCATCGACGCCAATGTACCTGGACAAACAGGTTCAACCAGCTAGTGGAAAGTTTTGTTTCGTTTACTCCCAAACACAAAGAAGTTTTTCTACTGGGCAACAGCCACACAGACTAATAGAAAATGCTCCACCCTATTAAGAGCTAAAAAGTGTACATGGAATATTGTGGGATCATTGCACCTGTTCTTCTGGGGTTTGAAGGAACACGGGCAAACACATCTGTCAGAATTAAGCCTCCATTCAGGCTCATTAAATCATACTTTCCATGTACAAATATGAGCACAACAGAATGTAGGACTCCTTGCATTGTTTCTGTTAAATGCCCATTACACTTGAAACTGGGTCTCTCTGTCTGTCTGTCTGTCTGTCTGTCTGTCTGTCTGTCTGTCTATCTGTCTGTCTGCCATGTAAAAGCAGATAGACACAGGGCAGAGGAGCCAGAACCACACCCACATCATCTACTCTGGCCTGGCACAGTGCCACAAGAGCTGGCAGAGAAATGTAGCAGGGCAGCTATGGGGAATGCAGCCGAGGCATAGGGCTGCTATCTGATACACACACATCGTCTGTAAGTAGTTGCATCGACGTCACGCTTACAAAACATAGTTCACACAGAATCGAAGGTTTCAGGAAGCACACATTGTTAAAATGTGCAAGAGTATAGCATGGCTGATGTCAAAATGTCTATAACCTATACGTGCTCTATGTACGGATATTTTGACTTACCATATCACATTATTGTAATTTTAAAAACCTAGGCCTTTTGAAATATGTCAAATGCTCTGTAACATTCAGTACACATTTATAAAAACCCTGTTTGATCTTGTGCTGACACATTTACTGTGTTGCTGTCTCTGGTATATTTTGGAGTGGTAAAATATTTATGTTAGACATCATCAGCTAAAGTATGAAGGTCATTATATTAAAAACTTTAACATTCTGTAAAGAAAATGTATAAATGTTTTGCATATTAACTTTTGGAGTGATTGAAATTGATTCTGTGGACCATAAGGATGATTTTCATTTTGCAACATCTCTCTAGGGTGCCTGGACTGTCTCTGACTGTGGACTGCGCAAAGCTTTTTGTAGGTGTACCAGGAAGTACCTCACCCTTTTCTATTAATTGTTTTTTCTTTTCAACTCTTAAAAACACGCATGGCATATTAGCGATGGATAAAGGCCCAGCAAGTGACATCCGATCCATCTGAATTTTGTTACAGATGTTTTAAACGCACATAGAATATCCAGTTGTTGCCCAAGGCAGCCTACAGTTAGCCTTGTCTATTTCTATATTCTATGTGGACAATATTCAAGCTGACATAGTGCTACAAGTAACATAAAATAGTTATGATAATCAAAAATACATAGAGATCAAGTAAAAGACCAACTCATGTTTTCATTAAATACACCTAGTTTTCACGACTGGAGAAACAGTCCTACCCAGCATGAAATCCATCGACGCAAATGTACCTGGACAAGCAGGTTCAACCAGCTAGTGGAACGTTTTCTTTCCCTTATGTAAATTCCCAAACACACAGAAGTTTTTCTACTGGGCAAGAGCCACACAGACTAATAGAAAGAGTTCTACCCTATGGAGTGTCAAAGTGCACATGGAATATTGTGGGATCGTTGCACCTGTATTATTGCAAACACATCTGTCAGAATTAAGCCTCCATTTAGCTAATTAAATCATACTTTCCATGTAAAAGCATCAGCACAACAGAATGTAGGTCGCCTTGCATTGGGCTCTGTTAAATGTCCATTACACTTGGAACTGGGTCTGTTTGTCTGTGCAAAATGTGCAAAAGTATAGCATGGCTGATGTGAAAATGTGTATTACCTACATGTGCTCTGTATAGAGATATTTATACTTTGATTTTGAAAACCTAGGCCTATTGAAACATGCCAAATGCTCTGAATCATTTGATACACATTTTGAAAAACCCTGTTTGATCGTGTGCTGAAAAGTTTACTGTGTTGCTGTCTCTGGTAAATTATGTAAGACATCATGGACCAATCAGTTTACAGTGACCCCATACAGCAGCAGCTGATTTTAGTACAGATTATTCTGACTTTACCTATAATCAGTACATCCAAAATTACCATATTTGAACACATTTTAGGTACCCACTTTAGGTGCACATATGGTACAAAATTGATTTAAAAAAGTAATGGTGGATTGTAAAGCACTATCATGAAACTTGATTTGAAATATTTATAATTTCTTATAATCCAAAAAAGAAATTCAAACATTTTGTTTTGCTATCCAGACGTAATACTCAGCCCAAAGTTGTCTGTTATCAACACAAAATCACACTCTTTATCCTTAGACCCTAATATAAAAACAGTAAACATTCTGTGAAAGGTACTGAAACAGCTCGTAGTGTAGTGCCCTGGGTTTACCAGTGTTCAAACAAACACTGTACAAATACATGATAGTTACACCCAACCGCCACCATCACTAAGATCAACACTGCTGCCAGATTGCCCAAGGTTTCCCCTATATCTGCTCCAACACACTACCAGAGAGTCCATAGCCACCGAGATACTAAGGCTAGGGTAGATGACATGCCTCTTGTTTCCCCTACTTTTCCATGATGTACAGAAGAGTTATGTGTGTCTGCTTCACAAATACATTTGTCAAATCAGGATCCTCCACATGATCCTCAGTCTAAGACACCTGCTACTTATTCTCACTCTCATCAATCATGATCACTAAGGCACACAACAAGAACCTTCATTAGCAGCACATTACTTTCAAAACCAAAGTGAATGTAACTGATTAGTGAATATTACTGATTAGTGAATGTAAATTCTTAGTGAATATAATTGATTGATTAGTGTCTGTAAATGCAACACCCCCACATCCTTGTTTAATTTTTGTTGGAGAAACTTTACCCTGTGTCTGTGTCTGTCTGTGTCTGTGTCTGTGTCTGTGTCTGTGTCTGTGTCTGTGTCTGTGTCTGTGTCTGTGTCTGTGTGTGTGTATGTGTATGTGTATGTGTGTGTCTGTCTGTCTCTGTGTGTGTGTCTGTGTGTGTGTGTGTATGTGTGTGTCTGTGTGTGTGTGTGTGTGTACGCACACATGTGTAGGTGTTTGATGGACTGTCACACCTGTATGAACAGACCATCCTTAGTTCAACTGAACAAGGGAGTAAAACATGTCAATTTGCTGCATTTAATCTCATTTTTCCTTTGCAGTGGTCTCTAAGAGCCCAATGATAAAGAGTGTTACTCTTTTTGTAGAGGCCGTCTGAAACATGTTGACAAGTTGAACTCTTATTTTTCCAACAGTTCTCATGGAATTAGGTAAAGCCTGAAGCCTATAAACCATAACCTTAACCATACTTTTTAAGCCTGTGAAATATGCCTGGGGTTTGTGAGACCCCAGAGATAACAGGAGGGTTAAGAAGTTTGGGGTCCTGAAAAAGATAAGCCATGCTTTTTAAAATCTGATAAAATCTGACTTTATTGCTTTACAGACAGGCAACACCTTAAACCAGGGGTCTTCAACCTTTTTCAGCCCAAGGACCCCTTGGCTGAGAGAGACACTGAGCAGGGACCCCCACCCCCACCGCCCCAAATTTGGGCCTGATATTCATACATTTTATTTGGAACTAAGTGTCAGTCACACACACACACACACACACACTCCCCTACACATGTTTGTACATAATTGCAAATAATCTGTGACACACAACTCGTTTCAATTTATTCTGTTTATTATTGACATTTTTTCTCCCTTACAGTTAGCCATCACTCTGTAATCAATTAGGGAGGGACAAAGAATTGAGTAGCTTGAGAAGCTTAAGTATGGATAAAATATCTCATACCTAGTGAGAGATCTGACGTTTGAGAATTCATCACTCATGTCTTTGGCAACAAGATTCTCCCTATGAAGCATGCAGTGCGTCATACATGGCTCTTGCACCGTCTGTGCACATCGTGACACATTTTGGCCAGGGTGTTAAAATTGTCGATCACTTTGAAAATCTCTGAACTTGTTTTACGTCCAGGCAGCTGCTTACAGAATAGAAATTCCTCCTGCATCTCATTTTGGTCGACAAATCACAAAAAAGCTAAAAGCTGAGCGTCGTTTGACACATCGGTGGATTCAACTAATTGTAGTGCAAAAGAATCTGCCTTTGGGAGTTTTGCGACTAGTAGTGCCCTCACATCAGCTGCCAAGTCATCAATAGCATTGGGATGCGTTTCAGTTTTTTTACGTACTCATCCTTCCCAAACATTGTTTTGCACATCATGTCACTAGCTGCTGGCAATATTAAACTTTCCGCAATTATATATGGTTGTTTGGTCTGAGCGACACGTAATGCAGTTTGATAAGAGGCTTTTAAAGCTAGCTCGCACACTTTGGCTGATTGTCTCATCAAGGTCTGCTGTCCCTCAAAAGATTTTAAACAGGATATATATATAAAACATTTATTTCAAGTGAGCATGGATTGTCTTTAAGTGTCGTTGCAGCTTTGATGGTTTCAAAGTTTCGTTTGTTAGCACGGAAGAGCAAACCACGCACACTGGTAATTCGTCACCATCGGTGAGGCAAACTTCAGATAATCCTCTGAATATTTACGTGTATTCTCCCGTTTGGGCTTTTCATGGAAGGGGTGTTGGCATCCTCTGAAGGTAGGTCATCTTAACCGCCATCAGTGGTGTCTGACGTGGAGCTTTTGTTCCGAGAAATTACAAAACGATTGAGGCAGGTAACGTGTTTTGGCACCAGATAGCTAAATGTAGCTAAAAGTGCATATGTTGCCATGGTGATCAAATGACTCATGGGTAGCCTATGTATTATGTTTAACGAATAGAAAGCAATTTTTACTTTCTGTTTATGTTTATGTAGCCTATTGGACGTTTAAAATGTTTGGAAGAGGGAAAAAATGCTTCAGATGAAATAATTTGGCGGACCCCCTGCAGTACCTCCGCGGACCCCTGGGGGGTGCTGTAGATGCTGTAGATAGTATAGAGTAGATCAGGTGGTTGCAGCAGACTAATTTTGATCAGCACCTAAACCTTGTTCATTGGCAGGTTCATCCCGTCTTTTTCGGGCAATCTTGCACTAGATAACTGACTCTCTCACGTCCAAAGCATTTCATCATAGTGTCTGAAGTTGCAAGTGTCAGACTACAGTGAAAATGGCCATATCCAGTAACCAGAATGTTTGTAGTGATCATGGATTTACAACACAGCTTTCTACGCAAACCACTCACACTCACCAACTAACAGTCTGGCACATTCAGAAAAGAACTGAAACACAGAGTCTCCAGAGTGACAATAAGGACATTCCTGTGAGACATCCCCATTAAACTCAGCCACCACTGAGTCAGTGGCTACTACTGCAGATCTCCTCTTCTGTTTAGGAGCTGATTAGAGAAAAATGACTTGACGCACATATGATACAGGACAGTGTCATGGGTTTTGTGTGCTTGCAATTATGATGCACTGGACTGTCACCATCTCCATATGTAGGAGCCATTTGTGCATTAGTTTGATTTTCTTTGAATTGAAGGTTGAGCCTATGATCCTGCTGGCAAAACGAATTATTGACACCTGGATTGATTGATTGATTGGTATGGAACACAAAGGGTTAAGTTTCGCATTGTGTTTGGTAGAGTCGTGTGGAACTTTAGAGACGCTAGCAGGCATATGGTTTTTCAATTGCATCAATTTGCATCTATTTGTTTTAGTTGCATCAATATGTTTTAGTTGTAATAGTTACATCAAGTTGTATCGTTTACTTTATCATTTATATTTTGTGACAACTCCTAAGTTTTTTAAACAAACTGAACTATTGAAAACTCATACGGCGTCAAGATGGAAGTGACTTATTAGAGGACACTACACCATATCTCCCTGTGTTATTCCATTGTGTGCCTGTTTTACTGTATTTGTGTTTTATTTTTACACAAAGGCCATGCATGTTGGATATTTTGTTGATCACTAGCAGCATTTTCATGCTAACTAGAAGGGTACTCGGAGAACGCAGACCTCTGCCAAATGCCATATCACACAACGTTAGCTAAAGTAAAACTGAATACGTGGATCCACCCAGTGATTCAGAGTCATTCCAACTTTGACAGGTTGTGTTGATCACTAGCAGCATTTCAATGCTAATTAGAAGCGTAACCCTGCCTATAGACAAACACTGGAAACATAACCTCCTTGACAATAAAGCTTTTACTGCAGCATTTCTGTCACCTTCTATTTTATGTCTACAGCACATTCCATGAAGTAAAGATGACTCATTCACTTTTAGTGGTTTAAAATTAAAGGAAACTGAATTAAAAAACAAAGGACTTCATATTGTATATTGTATGCAGGTACCTGTAGAACTGAAATATTAAAAGTAATGCAGTATTTGTAATGTCATCAACTGTTAGTATTTTGAAAGTCATTGTGCTATGATTGTGACATATTCCTCGAGGATAGAAAATATGTGCTAGTGTTTTGAAAGAATGATTTGATATTGAGTCCGGTTTGCCATGTTATAATAAAATGTAGTGTATGTAGAGAAAGGTTTTTAGCATTTTGAGTTAGTAGAGTTAATATTGAACTAACAAAATGTGGTATTGAGTAGAAAATTAACAATTTGGCTAATTGTGTGATGTAGGTGTGTTACTGTGTTCAGAGTTCAGAAAAAGTATCATAAGTATATGTTAACGTTTGTTAGCAATTGTAAAAAAAAACGTAATTGACTGCATATTCGGTGAAAACGTCTCGGTTACTTACGTAACCTCGGTTACTTAAGCAGGGACCAGATATAACAGTATGGTACGTAGTGGTGACGTTAGTCATGGGCCCAAATCGAAGCATTTATCCATTCACACCAGAAAGGCTCGATTCGTCCGCGCTCCCTCCTGAGCCCGCCCCCTCAGGAGCTTATAAATTCAGGAGCGAGAACTGGAACTTCCTTGGAAAGAAAACCGAGCGTAGAAGTATCAAACCAAGGCAACACTGTACACGCTAAACTTGTTATATCTGGTCCCTGCTTAAGGAACCGAGGTTACGTAAGTAACCGAGACGTTCCTTATCGCAGTTGACTGCGATATAACAGTATGGGACCGTATACATTCCCGCGTGATAGTACAGTGGCAGCCAATCACACACACCAACTTTATACATTGCTTTTGCCCTCCTAGAGGTTCATACAGCAGCTGGTGGTGAACATTATAGGGCACATCCTTTATACATAGGCGACAGGGATCAGTGATCCCTCGCCTGTAGGAAACAACCCTGGAATGGTTCATTTGCAACGTAACACGTAGACACTAATGAACACATACAACATTATATCGTTCTCAGGCCAGGGGATTCAGAGATCGCCTGCCTGTAGAACGCCTTGTAAAAAACTAGGTTCCACCACATCTAACATATAGAATCTAATGAAAGTATGGCGAGAACTCCAGCTTGCAGCTTTACAAATGTCTTCCACTGAGACTCCTTTCAGTAAGGCCCAGGAAGAAGAGACCCCCCGCGTAGAGTGCGCATGCAACTTCTCCGGGGGATCCAAAGACATACTCTTATAAGACAACACGATAGCTTCTACTATCCAACGGGAGAGGCTCGGTTTTGATAGAGGTCTGCCTTTTGCACGTGCCTCAAAGCACACAAATAGCTGATCTGATTGTCTGAATGCCCCAGTGCGCTCTACATAGCAGCGGTAAGCGCGTACTGGGTAAAGCTTATTCAAACGTTCCTCCTCTGCTGACGCAAAAGGAGGAGGCGAGAAAACTGCCAACTCAATCACCTGATTGCGGAATGGGGTTGCCACCACTTTAGGTGTGTAAGCAGTATTAGGTCGCATAACCACTCTCTCTCCAGCGATCGAGAACTGAAGGCACGATGGGCTAACGGACAGGGCTTGCATGTCACCAACGCACTTTGCTGACGTCAATGCCAGCAACAGCGCGGTCTTTAAAGAGACAAATTTTATATCCACCGTCTCCAGGGGCTCAAACGGAGGCCCTGTGAGATCACGTAACACAACCAGCAGATCCCATGAGGATATGAGGTGTCTATCAGGCACCCTAAGCCGTCTCACCCCCGCCATAAAGCGTGACGCTAGCGGATGACTGCCCGGGGAATTGCCATTTATGCCTGCATGGCAGGCTGAGATGGCCGCCAAGTACACCTTGAGAGTGGAAGCCGCCTTCCCCTCATCAAACAACTGCTGTAGGAATTCTAATATGACGCCCAGCGCGCAGTTAACGGGGTCGTGCTGACGCGCAGCGCACCATCGTTCGAAACTGCGCCACTTCAGCGTGTACAGAGCCCGTGTTGACACCGCTCGGGCACTCTGTATCGTAGCTACCACCGCGTCTAATAAGCCTGACACTAGGAGCTTGCACCTTTCAGGTGCCAGGCCCTGAGACGCAACAGCTCCGGATGGGGATGCCACACCGTCCCGTGCGCCTGTGTTAGGAGGTCTCTCCGAAGAGGCAGCTCCCAAGGCTGTTGCACTGACATATTGATTAGATCCGCTACCCACGGCTGGTTGGGCCAGTGGGGGGCTATCAACAACAATTCTCTGCCCTCGTCCGCTACTCTGCTCAGCACATGCTGGAGGAGCGGAACCGGGGGAAACGCATATTGGCGCAGGCTCGGCCACTGGTGGCTCAGCGTGTCTATGCCGAGTGGGGGGTCGTCGCCCCCTAGCGAGAACCAGAGAGGGCAGCAGGTGTTCTGTCTGCTCGCAAACAGATCCACCTGCGCCCTGAAAAAACGCAGCCAGATCTGCTCTATCACCTGAGGGTGTAGACACCAATCTGCTGCTTGAGGGTCACCCCTTGATAACAGGTCCGCCCCGTAGTTGAGGCGGCCTGGAATATGGACTGCCCTTAGGGAACGGATGTGAACTGCTGCCCACAGGAGCAAGCGGTTCGCCTAGTGGTGCAGTGACGAGGAGCGCACTCCGCCTTGGCGGTTTATATACGCCAATGCCGAAGTGTTGTCCGTCCTTACCAACACATGCTGACCACTTAATCTGGGTAGAAAGTGCAGAGACCGTTCACGCCTTTCCCCGCAGGGGCAACATCCCCAGCGGGAGAGCGATCGCGGCCGATGCCATCATGCCCAACAGATGTTGGCAGCACAGCAACGGGACTGACTGTCCTAGCCGGAACTGATGCACGCATGATCTGATGGCTTTTATTCGGTCTTGGGACAGCCTGACCTCCATGGAGGTGGAGTCTAGAACCATGCCTAGGAAATGCGTGGTCTGGCCTGGGCGCAGAACGCTTTTTTCCTTGTTTATTACGAAGCCTAGTCGATGCAGGTGTGCCACCACTAAATGGCAGTCTTGCACCGCTGCTGCTCTTGAATGAGAGCAAACGAGCCAATCGTCCAAATCATTGAATAAACGCAATCCGCGTAGTCGTAATGGGGCGATGGCTGCTTCCACGCACTTTGTGAAAACCCTCGGTGCCAAAGCCAGGCCGAACGGGAGTGCGTGGAACTGGTATGCTATTCCTCCGAACGCAAACCTCAGAAATTTCCGATGTCTGGGGTGGATCGGGACATGGAAGTAAGCATCTTTTAGATCTATCGTGATGAACCAATCGTTTGGTCTTATGAACTGCACTAGCCGGCGGGGGGTCAGCATTCTGAATTTCAACGGCATGAGCGCTTTGTTCAATACACGTAGATCTAATATTGGCAGATAGTTCCCGTCCTTTTTGAGGACCAGGAAATAACGGCTGTAGAAGCCTGAAGCTATCCATCCACAAAACACAGAAGCTGTGCTAATCGTGCGAGTTTTGTGACTACAGATTGGAAAAAAGGATGCTAGCGATTGTAAAAAACTTCAAAGACACCAAACATCAAAGCACAATTTGTCATCTTGTAGTTAAATGATTTTGAGCAGTAACTGTCTGTGAGCATGAAGGTGTTTTTCTGTAGAATGATATCTGCTTGAGGCAGCAACAATTATGACTTAGCTTCACTCTAAGTACTAATACTATGAATTATTCCCAGTATTTCTTAGTACTGTCAGAGGACTATGGACTTAGATAGCAGACAATTCCAATTTATCATTAAAATGTGTCTTTTAATCTCCTGAAAATCGACATCTGTTGCTATACTATTGATAGATGCTATAGTGATACATGCCAAATCCTCTACAACATGCCAGTCATACTACAGTAACTTTGACAATGAATCCAATGTTTGAGGCAGCATGCATTAGGGCTTAGTTATAGTACCATACCAAGTGTTCCCAGTATTTCGTAGTACTGTCAGGGGACTATGAACTTCATCTAGATAGCAAACAATTCCAATGTATCATTAAATTGTGTGTATTAATATCTGCATCAGTTGCTGTACTGACGATCAGATGCTATATTGAGGCATGCTGTATCCCCTACCATCCCTGACCACTGTCAGTCATACTATAGTAACTTTCACTCTAAACAATAAATCCATAACAATATAGAATTTATCTCCTTAGTTCCAGTTTAGCGTATCATCTTAGTTCTTGTTTAGTTAGTGCCTTGCCGAGTGTGACTCGTGTTTTGTTTGCCGCAACGGCTTTTCGGTTATAGTTAGTTCGCTCAGAGGATGCATCTGCTTAGTTTAGTTCTGCGATTAGATTGCGAGTTCCCTCAGTTCCCCGCAGTGCTACGAGCCTGCGGCCCTCCGAGGGTTGTGACTGTGTTCTCGAGGATTAACCCCTCAGCCTCTCTGTGTCCGTATCAGCATCTCCGTGTCTGCAACCTGTTGTCTGTCCTGTGTGTTCCTGGCTGTGTCTGTCTGCCATAAACTCTGTTACCACTATTCCGATCTCGAAGTCTGTTCGTTCCGTGACAGTACCTCTTTAATCTCACTTATCACTCGCTGTAATATTTATCTGTTTATTTATCTCTGGAATATCTGTGTCTCTTTACAAGTGGTTTCCTTCTGTGAGGCTCTGTGTGTTACCTCCTTGTATGAAATGTGCCGTACATATAAATTTTGTTTTGATTTGATAACCCTTTACAGTTTTCCCTGATTGTTTGAATTGAATAATGTTATCCACTAACATGGGACTAGTGGACTAATGTGAAGTCCTTATATAATGTTCGTAAACCCTGCAGAAGTCTGTACAACTCTAAGCTAAATTACAGCATTATTAAAGTATCTGGTTCAATCTGTTTCTGATTATCTGGTTTTACCATGTTTACCTGAAACCAACAACAATTTCCACGGTGCGGGGGCTGCGGGGGTAATTTCTACGGGTCTGGTAGTAACAGATACAAGAATGGTAGGGAGTGTGCAATGGGCTAGTATAGCCAGTTAAGGGATAGACAGTGGGTTGCATAGAGATGGGGATCTTCCCAAATAGTGAGCCTGCATCGATGTATAAAAACTGTGTTATAACTAATTTATAATGGCTTATTAATGACTTACAAAGTGTTTACAACCTAATTAATAACCTAATTATGAACCATTTATAAACCTTTATAAATGGAGCCTTATTGTAAAGTGGTACCGAAAATTCATAAGGACTTAGGAAAAGACAACCATGGTGCCAAAAGAAACGAATGCACCCTACACTTTAGCCTACGTAATTATGTGACGACGGACATTATCTAAGTGTTATGAAAGTTGGTCTTTAAATGTTGCTGCCGCAAGGAATTGTGGGGCTGCATTAACCCCTTTCCTTCTGTAAAGGAGGCTCCAGCGTACCCTCTTCTAAAAGAGACAAGAAAAGCACCTTTCCTTCAGCGTTTAGAGAATTCGACCAACTTTCATCATGGCTGCCACTTCGATACTCCTGGGTAATTTCACTCAGTTAGGAATCTTCCTACGCAAAAAAGACTATCTGACTGCAGCCCTAATTTGACATCCAGTATCTTTTGTCTGTTGGATTCTTTGTGGACTGCCATTCATGAATCTAGTTGAAGTAAAATACCCCTTTGGGAGCTTATCTCTCTGGTTGTTTGTTTGCCTAACCAGCTCAGTATGTAGAGAACTGAACACCTACCTTGAATATAACAGATAACTTTTCCTGATAACTTTGGTCTTTGGTGAAATTGGGATCATGGTATATTTGTTTTTGTTCGTTTGAAAACTTAAAGAAATATAAGGGAGATGAGGGAGGAAACAAACTCTATGGTCTACTTACAAATAAACATCCAAAGTGTTTCAACATTAGTATATTTGTCAGTCTAAGATGATGAATGATCTCTGTATGTATTCCTTAGACCAGGGCTCTTCAATAGGCGGCCCTGGGGCCGGATCCGGCCCTCAAGCTGCTTTGGACTGGCCCCCGGAGTGTGTTCTGGTAGCATCATTCAGTTCGTGACTATGGCTAATTGTACACTCTCACGTGCAGTAGGTGGCGGTATTCACCCGTATATGTGGCGGTATGCACCCGTATAGGTGGCGGTATATTTTTTCCTACTCTGATATATATGGCCAGAAAACGTTTGCCTGTAAGTGTTTTCTTAAATAGTTGATCAGTTATTACTTAGAAACATTACTTCTTGTGGAAACCACTTGTAATGAACCGAAGTTTGTTCAAATTGTTTACTTTGATGAATATGCTAATCGCTAGCGCGGTCTCTATGGAATTTCCCCTATAAGTTAGCATTAAGCTAACGTAGTTTAAACATGCAATGCTAAGTGATTGTTTTTAGAAACGAATGTTACGAGATGAGATGACTAAGATGTATTCTGTAAGTCTGCTCAGTTTTACAGTGCTTCCTAAGTAAAGGTTTGAAAATAACTTTCTCTTGGGAAAACTGTTATCTATCTGCCAAGCCAATGGCAAGGCTAGAGTGACCATGCCACACACACAGAAGAGGGGGCAGAATAGTAAAACAAAAAAATGGTGCACTTGGAAGTTGTTTGCCAGTTAAATGAATGAAATTCTAAACAACTGATACAGTTCACCTGAACTGAGTGATGACATTTGAAACCCATTTCCTTGATAGAATACCAAGCACTTTTAAGTTGTTACAATTATATTCAGTTCCATGCAATGCACTTTGTTGGTGGAGATACATTTGATTCTGCCTGTTACTCAAATCAGTTTAATCTTAAATATTGAGGATAATGACCAGTAAAGTTGTGTTGGTACAGCTATGTACAATGAAGTGCATGTTTTTGTTCGTTAATTGCATTTCTCCAATTATCTGTTAATATGGCTTGGTTATTGCTCACCTGGTTTGATTTTTGAATCCTTGGGCCTATGCGCCCTCTTGGGCATATGTTGTTAAGCACTTACAAAATAGAATATATTCACTCCTTCAGTATGTTGTTGTAATTTCTTTATTTGTTACCGAGATTACTCATATCCTCCGGCCCCTGACTTTGCCTCAGTTTAAAGAACCGGCCCCAGGTCCAAACTAATTGAAGAGCCCTGCCTTAGACCCTTCTGAGACAAATCTGTTAAAGCCTGTTAAACCCGCACTGCTAGGGAAATGTAAACTGTTAAATCCTGTTAAACCCTCGAAAACATTCTCTGTGTTCTACTGACATTATAAAGATATTCCACTGTGTTAACTGTTTGAGTAAAGGTACAGGCATTTAACTGTAGAGCAACAGTAGAGCAATTTTACTTTTGTAATATGATTAGGATTTTCTAAATATCCAGTCTTTTGTTTGTTTGTTTGTCAGAATCAGAATCAGATTTGGATTTATTGCCAAGTAGGCTTACACCTACCTGGAATTTGTTCTGGTGTATAGGGCATACAGTAAACATAAAACATACAAACACAATAAGTACTACACATAAGAAAAGTACTACACATAAGAACAAAAAAACACAAAATACTGAATTAACTAACAAAACAAGACAAAACATTGCGCACCAACACACGAGGCAGCCATCCATGGCGCCATGTGTTTCCATGACTAATAATGTTCTAAATCTGTTCCATTTTAAAGATCCAGATCCAGATCCATTTTAAAGATGAATACTGTAGTCCAGCTCACATTACTCACACACTCTGCACACATTCAGGGCCGCATTAAGAACACTAAGGGCCCTGGGGCTACACCTATTCAAAGGGACCCCTCAACATTATCACACAATATTTTCAGGCCGTGGTATAATGGATGGGGTAATGGTCTATGTGACTTACATGAAGACGGGCCCTGCATGCCATGGGCTGTCTTTAATCAGCTCTGTATTGTCCAATACAAAGTCTCCAACATTGTGTTTGCTGAGCTGGTCCTTTACATAGAAAAGACCAGGCAAGATGAGGAGATAGCACCAATCTTCAAGCTTATTGAACTTGCCCAGCTCTACAAGTCAGGAATGGAACAGCTTGGAGTAAAGGTTGATACCAGAATGAACTCTACATGACTGAGGGAGAGGATTATTGCTGAATTCACTGATATAGAATCATACAAGAAGGGAGGAGAAGTCCTGATGTCCTTTGAATATGTTGGTGCTTGCCAAAGCCTATGAGCAGGACAGTGACAAAGATGCTGTGCCCATCACACGTGCTGCACAAATTGTCCGCCGTCAGATATTTGGCAAGGCCAAACCATTTAATGGTTTCTCTGGAAGATGCCAAGAGGACTCTGTGTCAACACTGTTTCTTACCCTGGTGAACATGGTGCTTGAGGGACCCAGCATCAAGGACCAGTTGGCAGAAGAAACATCGCCAGCAGTACTTGCAATTGCTCAGTTGCTTAAATTCAACAGCGTTAAGCACAAGCGAGCACCAGGCACAGCAGCATTTGTCAGACATCGGACCTCACAGGAGACACCAGTTCCTTTATACATAGGACTGATGCTGCATTTCCACACACGCAAAAGGGAACTTGTGGAGAGAATGGCACGTCTGGGGTTGAGCATATCATTTGATCGTGTTTTTCAGCTCTCCACACAGATGGGGAACAATGTCTGCCAGCAGTTTCAAAGAGAGGAAGTGGTATGCCCTCCACAATTGCGCAATTCCAGTTTCAAGCTCATATAAAACTCAGTGTAAATTGTAAATAGGTATTTTACTGTTGTGATCAAAGACCTTGATCTTGAAACTTGAATTGACAGCTTCAGTTTATATAAAACTTAGTGTACATTGTAAATAGTTATTTCACTCTTGTGATCTCTTGTGCCCACACACGCAAAATGGAACTTGTGGAGAGAATGGCACATCTGGGGTTGAGCATATCATATGATCGTGTTCTTCAGCTCTCCACACAGATGAGGAACAATGGGCCTCATTCTCGAACATTTTCTGAAGTGTCTTCTGAAATGTTTTTTTAGGGACTTCGGAAGACCAACGTAAGAAAAGATCTCCGCCTGATTCATGAATGCCTGAAAATGGCCTGAAATGTGTTCAGCTGTGCCCCCCCCGAATGAGGATTCTTAAATTGAACGCGCGTTCTCGTGAACCTGGATTTGCATACTTACACGCACCGCCAGCTCCTTATAAGGGCACGCAACCGCAGTGACGCGTGCAGTCAGAATCGACAGAATCCACGTGAAAGCAACCTCGAAAGCGACAGTCATGTCAAAGCGGAAAAGCGAGCACGGTCGAGTAAACGAAGACGTAACTTCACCAGTGCAGAGGTGGAAGTACTGTTGCAGAATTTAGATGTGTCCATTCTATTTCACTATGGCTATATCCACGCGATTGAGTTTAGTGCTTATTTATTTATTCACTTACATTTGCAGTGTTCGTGTAGTGCTTTTATTTATTTTAGGACATCACAATGCCTCGTAGAATCATGACTATAAATGTGAAACGTAATTGTTAATGATACAAATATTCTCGTATTTATTATTATTATAATTATTTAAATCCGAGGATGTCTGTAGAGTTGATGTGAACGCAATCACCAACGATCTTTTCACAAATTCAGCCCTTAACCCTTCTAACATGGAGCGGCCCCGTGGGGCATCTGGTGTTTTTCTGAGGCATTGCATTTAGCGTTCTGAAATTCTGGTCTAAGTTCAGAACGAATCCCAGATGAGAGAACTTTCATGAACGCAGAAATTCAGAAATTCCTTCTTAAATTCTTCTTAACTGGGAATGAGGCCCAATGTCTGCCAGCAGTTTCAAAGAGAGCAAGTTGTATGCCCTCCACAATTGCGCAATTCAAGGTCATATAAAACTGTAAATAGTTCTTTTACTCTTGTAATCAAAAACCTTGATCTTGAATTGAGGCTGTTCTCTAATTTTCTAATAGACAAAATCTAGCAGGTAGCAACTTTTGGTCAACCCATAACAATTTCAGGCTTAAAATAACAATTTCAAACTCAATCAATCAATTTTCTATGTTTGAAATGAAATTGCAAAAATAAAACAACTTCCGTTTTAAGCCACACCCACTTCTGCTCAAAGACCTGCCCATTTCTCCGCCCCTCTGAGGGTATGGTACACAAATTAAACTAATTAGGTCCTCAATATCATTAAATATCCATCCCAGATAAGTAAAATTGATACGAAAATGGTTGCCACTTGCGGCCATTTTGAAAAATGGCTGCCATGGGCACCATATTGAAAATTCATGATGGCTCCATATCTACATCTTTATGGAATGCTTTTGGTCACAACTTTCATACTTGTATCACAAAATCTTTGTAACTTCAAATAGTGGGGCATCTTTGCTAGAAATTCCACAACAATTGTTCATATTCAACTGTGTTAACTGTTATATGGTTTGTGGCATCACAAGGGGTCATGTGGTCGAGGGCTTACATGGTTGGCAGCCACACCACCAAATGGCTGCTCCGGCCCACAATTCATTTCCCAGCATGCTGCACCACCCGCCCAGCTGTAGGTGCTTAAGCCACCTCTTTGAAGCAGGAGTTAAGAGCTTCACGCAGGTCAGGAAGAGGGCAGAGAGACAACGAGCACACGGCCGGAAGGAGCCTGGCAGACCACCGTGAAACGGACGGCGTCCCTCAGGAAAGTAACTAAAGATACAAATTGTTAAGAAGAGGACTTTCTGTTGATATTTGGACTGTGTTTGTTTGAAAAGATGCCTGCCTAGTGAACAGAATTAATTTTTTGGAATCGTCCTCTTCTATTTTGACGGTTTTCTCTGTTTATTTGTCACATGCTGGCTCTCTGCATGTAACATGAATGGGAGTTCCACACACAAGGTTATATAATAAAACGGATTTATTAAAGTATAATAGAAACAGTCAGTATAATTGTCAGAAATAAAAGTGTGGTGCAAGCGGGTGTCTAAGTAGTGTACACATGTCCAACAAACAAACATAAACAACGCGTCGAAGAGAGGGACCCTCTTGCACACTGCGCCAAGGCCTTCTCATGGTGCAGCTCATCAAGGCCTCATTCCTTACACCTGTGCCGACTCTACTACTCAGCTGTGGAGAATAGAGAGCACTGATAGCAGGGGGCGGGGCAGACCAGGCTGGGTCGTGACATATTGCACTGCTCCACCCTTGCCTGCTCTGGGAACCTCTCATGACGTTACAGGTTATACTGAGATCATACAGCAGAATGGCACTCGGCAAGTTTGGTCTAATATACTGTTATACCAGTAACAGCACTGTAGCCACTGAGTTAGTCTCCAGAACTAGTAACTAGTCAACATTTTGTTTGTCATGATTTTAATCAACGAAATCATGAGTATAATCATGCCTAGGTACACTGAAATCAGGCCTAAATGAACTGAAATGACGAGGACGAAAATCTTCATAACTATTCTGGGGACAGACACTAAACTTGTGAGTCAAGACAAATTTGTCAGCGAGCACAGCTGCCTCCGCTGCTGTTTTGACTTCATGCTCATTTATATGCGTGGAAATACGCTCTGGTATGATGTTCTTAAATTGTTCCTATACCACCAACTCACAAAGTCCCGCAAACGTATCCACACCCTCAGCCATGCGCCAGCGAGTAAACAGAGCAGCCAATTCACGCACCACCTTCAAATGTGTTTGTCAATCTTTTTTACGACAATTTCCAAATCTTTGTCTGTAGGCTTCAGGACCTAATTCATATGCCTTCAGAATCGCCTGTTTTACTGCAGGGTAATCTTTACGTTGTGAACCATCCATAGCAATATATGCCTCTTGTGCTTTTGCAGACATTACACTTTGCAAAAGTAAAACACGCTCAGAATCTTTCCAGCCATGGTCATCTGCTAATATTTCGAACAGAGTGAAAAAACACGTCTGGGTCACGCTCATTGAATTTGGGTAAAAGCTTAACCATGCTTGATAACTTTGAACTTGAAAAAGAAACTCCACGATTTCCGCCAGGTGCTCTACCCTCGCTAGCCAGTTTCAACCGTTCTTCTTCCAGTTTCATTTTAATGTACTGCAGCTCTCTGTCTTTCTCTCTCTCTTCTCTCTCTTTCTCTTGTTCAACAGTTTCTAGTGATGTGTCGTTCGTGAACGATTCGTTCATTTTGAACAAATCCTTACAAGGACTCGAGAGTAACGAGTCCTCTCCAAAAAAGATTTGTTCATTTTCTCGTGGCCGCGCATCGGGACTTGCATAGGCTCAGCCAAGGAAACAGAAATTATTCGTTGAATGCAGGTCACGTGAAAAATGATCCAAAGACTCGTACAAAGACTGAGTCGGGAAATTAACGAATCATTTCTGTTTCCTCTAGCTACCAGTACTGAGCCTATGCAGGTCACGTGGAAAAGGATCCAAAGACTTGTGTCCGGCAGATGAACGAATCATTGATCCAAAGACTTGGTTGGCAGAAGAACGAAACATTGATCCGAAGACTCGGTTGGCAGAAGAACGGAACATTGATGCAAAGACACGGTCGGGAGGTTTACGACTCGTTAATCTGCCGGATACGAGTCTTTGGATCATTTTTCACGTGACCTGCATAGGCTCAGCACTGGTAGCGAGAGAAAACAGAAATGATTCGTTCATTTTGACTGGGTCTTCGGATACGGATCTTTGGATCATTTTTCACGTAACCTGCATAGGCTCAGAAGAGGAAACAGAAAGGATTTGTTAACCTCGTTCACTTCCGCGTGACTAGGTTTAGTAAGACGTGAATGATATTTGTTAACAAGTAATAATTACAGGTTTTAACTTTTTTGTACTTTACTTACAGTTCAGTGCAGCGTAATTGTTTGCCGTGATAATTAAATGCTAGTGTGATAATAAATTACCATTTCCTCCAAACTTTCATGATATATTATTTTAATGCAGGAAATTAGTATCTGCTGGTTCACATGCACTATCATAATATGATACGTGTTTGCAGTGGACGTATTTAGGCCAGGGAATTGGCTATAAAATGTTGAGCACCACTGTCCCCCGCCCCCCGTTGAAATGAACGTATGACTGGAAAAAAGATTCGTTCATTTTACTGAACGAGATTCAAAGATTCGAAAATGATCCGAACTTCCCATCACTAACATTTTCCCTTTCCCATTGCCTTTTGCTTTCTTCCCGCTCAGCGGCCAATAATGTGTCACGTTCTATTTGCATCTCCATTATTTTCATTTGCTGTTCGAACGTGATTCCACTGGGCCTATCAGCTGCTGCGCCTGAGCCCTGAGGCGTCGATGACGCAGCTGGATTCAGAAGCTCTGGCACTGGATCAAATGAACAGATTTCTCTTCCAGCCAGCTGTTCCCTAACCAACGGTAACAACTTGTCTTTTTAAATCACTTTCGGAATCTCCAATTCAAACTCGTAATGCTCAGCTAATTTAACTAGTTCGTCCTTTGTTAAAGCTTCCAACGTGGCTGCCGAAGGGGCAGAAAAAAACGCAGCAAACTTATCCATTTTATTTCGCCACTACAATGTACCAATATTCCACCAAAGAAAACCAAACTCAGTACTGTTACGCCAAACAATATAGCCCACAATGTCCACTAGGCTACAAACACAAAGCAAATCTCGCTCACGTCGCCCTCCTCACACAAACAAAAGCTACACGTCCTGACGATGTTAAGACTCAACGTGGCTATCAATTACAAACGAAGGACCACAGTGTTTTAGCATCTAAAACCACCCCACAAATAAAAGTCTATTACCACAGCCTAACGTCTTCAAGTGTCTTCGTGATTAGGCTGAATTCAGCCCTCCCTCGTTCAAAATATAAGCAGGAAATAAAATAAAAACTTTTGTGCGGTCTCACCAGGGGCGGCTTGTCCATAAGGGCGATTGGGGCGACGCACTGCCTACCGGAAAAGGGAAGAAAAAAATAAATAAATCCTGATGTATAAATGCAATTTCCTTGTAAGTCGCTTTGGATAAAAGCATCTGCTAAATCAGGGGTTTTCAACCGGGGGTCCGCGGCCCCCTGGTGGTCCGCGACATGATCAGTCTATGTTTATCAGTTCACCATTGATTTTTTTTTTTTTTATGAATTCGCTTTGATATTTCAACACATTTCCAGATTACTGCTGAATATCGTGAAAAATAAAACAAGCTGATAATAATATAAAGGAGATTCACGCTGAATGTAGCCTTGCACCTATCCAGTCTATGGTAGCCTGTTCTTTGCTAATGTTAATGCATTGCGTCCCTAACGTCACGCGCATATTATTCATAACGTACAGTCTCGCGCGCAAAGTTGACAAGCATCTGCATAGCCTACGTGTACTTTTGAAGTTTAGTCGAAAAAGTAATACTTTTGGTGAAGGACTGAAGTTATCTACTGTCCTTAGCTAACATTTCATTCTAACGTCGAGTTAGCTGGTCAGAAGCACCAATGGATCGTTTTTAGTGAGGAGAGTGACAGAGGGACAGGCTGCCACGACAGAGGGACAGGCTTCCAACAAAGCTACACGTTCACAGGATACAGGGAAACAAATTCAAAAAAGAAAAAGAAAACACAATGAGGAATACATCAAATACGGATTGACAGTGACGACAGACAGAGCAGGAGAGGAGGTAGGCTACCAATGTGTTTCGTGTGTTCAACATTACTGTCAACTGAAGCCATAAAGCCGTCGAAACTATTGCGGCATATGGAGACGCATCACGTTTTCTTGAATGCCAAGCCTATTGAGTACATGCAACAGATGTTGCGTGATTTTTATATGACTTAAGTTCTGGATAAGTTGCCAGACAGAATTTCCAGAGCTTGCTGCAAATGCAATGAGGTGTCTTGCCCTTTCAAACACCTCTGTGGGAGCGGTTTTTCTACAATGTCGTACTTGAAGAATAAGTACAGGGCAAAGCTTGAACCAGAGAATGGTATGAGACTATCTACCATTTCGCCACGAATAGACCGGCTGTGTGGACTTCACCATGCCCAGATATTACACTGACAGCTCTCCCCTCTCTCCACGCACGCACACACACACGCGCGCGCAGGCACATCAGTGGGCCGTGGATTACTTTCTAGTCAGAATGGTGGTCCCTGGGACAAAACCAGTTGAAAACCCCTGTGCTAAATGACTAAATGTAAATATAAATGTTATATATTTTTTCTGTCGAATTCTACCACTAGACCGTCTGATCTGCCTTTGAATGTAGACAGCCAGCCAGTCAAGGCAAAAGTCGTGCTTCAAATGGCCCCACCCCTTCTGGGCGATTTGGGGCGAAATAAAAATCGCCCCAGACTTCTCCAATTGACTCCCATGTTAAATCCATTTTTTTCACTAAACAGGGGTCTCAATGCATTCTCTATGGCTTCCAGGAGGGCTCGCCCCTCCATGGTGTGTCATAAGTAATGGACGTAAAAGCCTATAAGAACGTCATACAGCTTCGACAGAGGCATATTCTGTCAAGATGGCTCCTGTTCAGTGCAACTCGATTCGCTCTTTGACAGAAACTCTTTTTTAGTCGGCGTACTAATGAAGATAAATTGACAACAAAACAATTAGGACTTCCTAGACCAAATGTATCCATTCAACAGGTTTCTACAAAGGGAGGGAAATACTACATCCAAGAATTAGAACGAAAGAAAATCGCGGTTGTGAAGTGGCTAACGCGGTCTGTATTTCTATATACCACTGTCACTTTTCATAGGTTTCACAGTGTGTTTCACAGTTCGCTTCTTGCACTAACACTGAATTATTTTTTTATGTGATGATTTATTTGGCTTTTGTAAGCCAATACTTTCAAGATCAGTCAATAAATATTGTTGGTTTTGACTGGATGGATGTTTGGATGTTACCCCTTCTTTACGTTGTTACTGGACATATCATGTGTCCTGTTAAGCTATGTTACATCATACAACATTTGAGACATGTGGATAATGAAAAAGTGGGGTCGTTTAATGTGGAGCCACATCATGTTTGCTTATGAAGACTCCTGGATGCAACTTTCTACCATAGCTTTCCACCTGTAACCTGCTACTCTAGCTATGTAGCAAGAGGGGAAATATTACTGTTGTTTGCTGCCAGTAGTGGACTGGTATTGCTGTATGAGTTAATCAGCTAACTTAATGTGCCTACTGAATGGGTCGCCTTAAATCATTATCAAAAAAATTGCCCCCCCTGAGAAGACGTGCACTGTAACGTATATTCCACCAGCCAAAACTGCATGAAATGTCGATGGAACTCTCCTTCGCCACGTTACAAAATCCAAAAACCCAATCACTACGGGGATTTTCCCAAATTACTTTTCAGCTGAGCCTATTCAATGAAATGAAAAAATGCATAGACTCACCAAAATAGCACCTACATTTGTCGCTCCCAACGGCACAATGCAGCGCAATTTTTTGAACAACTACTAAACTCAAATGTCGGCGAAAAATCACCGGACAAGCTTCCACATGTCACGACTGCCTGGCTCAAGGCAGCCCTGACAAAAAAAGGGTCGACCACACCGTAGTGATTATTAAAAGGTTTTATTTACAATAGTACAAACAATCAGTATAATGTATTAAAAGGAAAGTGTCGTGCAATGTGTCTAGGGGTAATCAAGTAAACAAACAATAGTGTAAAACGCGACGAGGACGGAGGAAGTATTCAGTATGGTATTCAGTAGTCGGACGTCTTTCCCTAGGCTCTCACCACTGGAACAATCCATACACTACGACGGCAACACAGAGGTCTAGAGCAGAGAGAGGACGTCCATGGCAAAACCCCAGCATCTTATAGGCCAGCCCATTAACTGTTAGGCACTCAGCACCCTGCAGGAGACAGATAAGCAACAGCCGTAACACAACAAGGGGCGGAGCTCCTGGCCTGATTAGTAGGGCCGTAAGGGCCGAAACACACCAAACGCGTTTTTAAAAACGGGACGTTTCATGAATGAATATTTAGTCTGTTGTTTGTTTAAGGGCCCCATGTTTCCATGACTAATATGCTCTAAATCTGTTCCATTTGTAAGATCCAGATCCATTTTAAAGATGAACACTGTAGTCTATCTGATATTCCTCACACACTCTGTACACATCAAACCACTGTGCTCATTGTTCATACCTGGCATCAGGATGACTGTCTCCTCCTCTGAAGTTGATGTCCTGATCTTTTGACATGTCACTCTTCGTGGACACACAGCTGGGTGCAGGAGAGTCTGGCCTCCATTTCTGAGTTTGGCTTTACAAAGAAAAAAGGCATAATACTGTATTGCAGTTGTGTACGTCACTGAATATATCTAAATGTTTTAAATCAGATGGCGCTATGTGTGATACATGTGTGATATGTGTGTGCTTTCTATTTGACACCTCTATGAGAATAGATTTTTAAGTATCAACTACCTTTACCTTTCAGTGACGTATGACCAGTTCTATTGACATCAAACCACTGTGCAAATTGTTCATACCTGGCATCAGGATGACTGTCGCCCCCTCTGAAGTTGATGTCCTGATCTTTTGACCTGTCACTCTTCATGGACACACAGCTGGGTGCAGGTGAGTCCGGCCTCTCTTTTTGAGTCAGACTTTACAAACAACCTAAAGCCATAACACTACGTTGTGCTCATGTACAATATCTGTATGTTCTTTCTTTTGTGATTTGACAAATGAGCTGGTGGTGGTTGACGATTCCGTAAGGTTAGTAGTGGTGTCACTGTCACGTCCCTGTCTAGGGCTTTAGGACATGACAACTATTTTAAAACACGGGCAGACAACGGAATAAAAATAACCGTGAATTTATTGGACAAAGAATAAAATAATTAACTAAGGCTCAAAAATAACGTAACAAGCAAAACACAAGGCTTCGCGAACAGGCCTCAACAGCCTGGCACTCTCTCCCGGTCTCTCACTCCGGTGAGTAGCACACATGATGGTAGTGGCACGGGCGAGGCCCGAGGCTGGGCCTAGCGGCAACGAGTGGTGGCAGACAACAGAAATGCGCGATCCCCCAAAGCAAGCCCCGTATGATGGAATCCCGGACGCTTTTAAAGGGCCGGGACTTCTATAGGCCCAATGGGATTAGAGCCCCAATCAACTACGCACCAACCCACCTGCAAGACACACAAGACAAAACAGAAGCACCGGCAAAAATACATAGGCAGACCCACAGGGTCGTAACAGTCACCCTTGGAACCGAGGCTTCCAAGCTTATATCAAGAACTTGAAGCATTTCCCGTTGGTGGTGTGTGGTAAAGATCTGCGTTTACTCGACCGGTGCTCGCTTTCCGCTTTGACATGACTGCTTTCGACTTGCTTTTGCGTGGATTCGGTCGATTCTGACCGCACACGTTACTACGGTTGCGTGCCCTTATAAGGAGCTGGCAGAGCGTGTATGTATGCAAATCCAGGTGCACGAGAAAGCACGTTCAATTTAAGAATCCTCATTCGGGGGAGAATTGCCGAGAACACTTTGGCTGCGTAAGAACCCATTTTCAGGTGTTCATGAATCAGGCGGAGATCTTTTTCTTACATTGGTCTTCCGAAGTCTGTAAGAAAACCTTCAGAAGAAACTTCAGAAAATGTTTGCGAATGAGGCCCATTGTTTTTTTTCCCCTGAGCACATGACATTAGAGACAAGCTCACTACATCTGTAGTGAGCAGGTTTTGCTATGTAATGAGCAGGGACGTGCTGATCATGAAAAGTAAAACACAAATAATGATAAAATAAAATAAATATGAATACGTCTACTGATCTGTGCTATAAATTGTGTATGATTCCAATCATTTTGAGCATTTTTATAATCAAAATCGCTGAATTTGCGCATGTCCTGTTCAAACAGACAGGAGCCAGGGAGACGGTGAGGCAGCGACGAGCTGTGCCTCATCTCAGATTGCGCAATCCCTCACAAACTGGGTTGAGCGCATGCATAGAACCTATTAATCTCGCTGATCTGACATGAAACCCCAGTGAAAAAACACGGAGGGGAGGTCAAACTCGAGCCCACCGGTCGGGTTTATGCTTGTTCTGATTAACTCGATCGACTACTCACATTCAAAACCAAATTGCTTTGAACATTTTTGGAACCTCAAGAATAGATTTGGTTTTGGACGTACAGCGGAGACTAAATATTAGTAAGGGGGAGGGGGGGCAACATTACATTGATATCAGAGTAAGCCCTTGCTCCGTTGAGTTCCCAATATTTCTCTTACGATTGTTTAATGTCTATGTGAAGCCATTTAACATCACACAAGTGGTTTTGATCACTTTTAACCCAAGACTGCTTTTTATTGGTGAGCTGATTGAGAAAATAAACTTAAATTGCAGCTAAAGTTGTGTTTCCTGGTTGCTATGGTTATCTAGTTGCTATGCTAGCTAATTAGCTAGCTAAGGACACTTAATAACCTTAAATGATTTAAATGGAAGAGTTCAATTTGCATGAAATGATAGCTAGTTATCTAGCTGATGTTATAGTCTCCTTGATTTAACTCTTAAAATTATAATGGGAAAAGGTAGAAACCCTCAGGGTGCCTGTGCAACTTCGTATGAAAGAGTTCATATTCATGAGTGCATATTCACACATTTTAACACGAGTTCATCACAAGCTAGCAGCTGCCAACTGTATGTACCTTAACTATGTGTGTAAAGAATGCTGATATGAAAAACAAGATACTCTATTGGGTCTATATATTTGTAAATCTGACTCTAAAAGAGTCAGTGCCTCACCAGCCACGAACCTCACTGTGTTGTTGTGCGAGTGTTCAGACTCAGTTTACAACAGCGATTTAATTAATTCAGAAATGGTGATTATAGATCACTTTAAAACAAAATAACTCATTTAAATACAAAATTGGGTCCCACTTGCACAAACACAACAGAGGAAGATATTTACATGTTGATAGTTAAAGACCATATAGACTGATATCTTATCTAAAAAATAATTAAATAGAGAATCTTTAAGATTTGTGCTTGATATAAAAAAGTATTATTAACATTAATGAAGTTAAAATACATAAATGGGTTAAAATACCCATAAAACTGAATAACCCTTTAAAGAGTAGCAGTGGGCAGGTAGACACACAGTGCTGATCCGTGGGGCAGCTGGATGATCATCTGGTACTGAGTGTCTGTAATCTGCAGGATCTGCAGCAGCTCTGCTCCAGTCAGACTGATGGATGATTGATGGCTGCCCAGTTAATAGCTGTTGATTTAGTAGATTACATCATCCTCACTATGAGATTTCCCCATTAGGATTCCTCAACACTGACATGTGTAAACATGTAGAGCAGCTCTGCTCCAGTTAGACTAATGACTGATTAAAGGTTCTCCAGGAAATGTCTGCTAACGACATTTTACACATCACACAGATTATACTCTGATTATAATATTTTACACATCCCATATATCCAAATATATCATATATGGAGATGATACATGGACACAGTGACACATGTTTATATGCACAGTGGATAACATGGAATGTTATTGTATGTGCTGTATTCATAACTTACTTTAGTTTATTCAACTTATATTTAGGATCTTTCTGTAGAGCAGAAAGCAGCTCCACACCAGAATGCTGCAGTTTGTTTCCTCTCAGGTCCAGCTCTCTCAGACTGGAGGGGTTTGATCTGAGAGCTGAAGCTATAGATGAGCAGCTCCTCAGTGTAAGGATACAGCAGTTCAGACTGTAAACACGCACACGCACACAAACTGTCAGGCCACAGCACCTCACACTGTACACACATTTGAATAACACATAGAGAACACAGACTCAACACAAAGCCCAACACTCCCCACATACACACCACACAAAAACATTCACTGTCATACACATACACCGTATATCCTAGTTCCTGATCAGCGATGTATAGATTTAGATTTTCAGAAACACACACAACAAACTAAAATTTCAGTAATATTCAATTCCAAACAAAGCTGCCACATCAGATAAAGAAGCGAAATATGATCAGAACTGAGAATAGATCAGACAGTCTGCTGTTAATTTACATGCACTGTCACACAGATACAGACACACAACACGGGTCCCTCTACTGTAGGATGACACACACACACACACACACATACATGACACAGGCCTGTAAGGTACTGTAGGGGGTGACACACACATATACAGGTATTTTGTGCTATCATTTTTTTTGTATTTTGTATTTTGTGCTATAGGGTGTGACACAAACACACACATAGGTCCCTCTACTGTAGGGTGACACACACACACACACACTCGACATGGGTATTTCTACTATAGGGTGTGACACACACACACACACAGACGGGTCTCTGTACTGTAGGGTGTGACACACACACACACACACACACACACACACAGGTCTCTCTAGTGTAGGGTGTGAAACACACACAGGCGTGTCTCTGTACTGTAGGGTGTGACACAAAACACGCACAGGTCTCTCTAGTGTAGGGTGTGAAACACACACACACACACTCGACATGGGTATTTCTACTATAGGGTGTGACACAAACCTACACACACACACATTCGGGTCTCTGTGTGTTATCACAAGACAAGACTGTTTACCCACACAGACTAAATTTACCACACTCAATAATGGTATGTACAGTATTGGAACAGGCAAACCAAACGATCAAAAAGTTTGATCTTTGTGTCATGATAGATGCTTGGCTTGAAATATGTGTGGGGCGTTGGGGATTGTAGGAGTGGATAAAGTATGCAGAAGATTTTTCTCTCTCAAGATTTACTGTAAGTCAAGGGAGAACGCTCCTGTGAATGTGAACTTGTGAAAAAAATATGGTTCCAAATACAGAAGACACCACGGATCAGCATTAGGGCTACAGTAGACTTCTAGTGGTAGTATGTTGTGTTGCTGTTTCTGAACTGACACACTGACTAAACCACAGAAATTGTCGCACAGAGCTGTCATGAAACATTGCAGCATTTCAGATTCATTTCTTTGGTATTGCAATATGTACTGTAAAAGGGTGTCATACTTTTTTTTCAGTTTTATTTCCAAGCAACACCTCACAAATAGAGGATATTATCTTTACATTTAGATTAAATATCCAGTTCCCTCTGTTGATTTAAAGAGTCCTTTGGTATTCATTTAGGGAAATATGGAGATGGTGACAGTCCAGTGCATCATAATTGCAAGCACACAACACATGACACCATCACAAACATTAAAACATGATCTTACTCTAGTTTCTCCAGTCTGCAGTTGGGATGCTCCAGACCAGTAGAAAGCAGCTCCACTCCTGAATCTCCCAGATTATTGGATCTCAGGTGCAGCTGTCTCAGACTGGAAGAGTTTGAGCTGAGAGCTGAAGATAAAGCTACACAGCTCTTCTCTGTGAGGTTACAGTAACTCAGCCTATAGACACACACACATTAAAATTAAGGCATATAGATGAGAATCACTAAAAAGACAGACAACACAGTTTCAGAATAGACACAATACAACTAAGACTAAAACTCTCCCTCTTTCATCTATCCATCCAACCATCCATCTATCCCTCTAACAATCTAGTATACAACGCCTAGACAGTCAAGATCATTTGGAATACCTACACACAGTGGCGGCTGGTGAATTTTTTTTGGGGGGGGGCGCAGTTGGGCGGCGCGGTTAAAATAGCACTCCACAATAAGAAAGCGTTTGAGTAGAATATTAAAAAAAACAAAGCTTTATTTCAAGAACACACAGTGCTCAACACTATCGAATAACAACCATCAACAAA
This sequence comes from Clupea harengus, assembly GCF_900700415.2. NCBI lineage: Eukaryota > Metazoa > Chordata > Actinopteri > Clupeiformes > Clupeidae > Clupea > Clupea harengus. The sequence goes on along the minus strand of NC_045176.1, from coordinate 3,661,079 downwards.
CTGTAACTTTGGGCATGAGAGGTTCAGAGCAGAATGGTTTCAGAGGTTTACAGAATAAAACAGGTGCCCACACCCTCACATGAGAGGTTTAGAGCACAAGAGATTCAGAAAGAGATATCACATTTTACATTGGGTGTTTTTAGGCCCCACTACTTGTAAAGACATTTAGCCCTCCTCTCTTTCAAGTTGGCAAATCTCACTAACTTTTCCCTCACAACAGCCAGCATACAGTCAAGAAGTTCATTCTGGACTGTTTTGGATGTTCCCTTAAACAGCCGCGCTCTCGAGATGCTCTTTCAGTGCACTGTCAAGTGAGGCACCGACGTCCACCAAGCCACGGAATATCCCTGGGTTATCCGAGTTCTCGCTCTCATCATGACCACGCAGGGCCAACTCAAATGCACCACAGAACTTTACACAGTCTATTATTCTTGAGAGAATGTGTCTGTTTTTCCTTACTTCTTCATTGTGTTTTCGAATGCCAATTCGGTACCTTAGTCGAGCTGCTCTGCTATACTCAGTCTTCCAACGAGGCTTAGCTTCAGGCTGTTAGTTAGATGGCTGCGGCAAGATTCGTGCTTCTTACATTTATCGTTGGAGTGCTTTAGATCCCTCATCCCCGTTGCAGTCCAGATTGTTTCAGTCCCAGGACTTTAGAACAACAGGCAGGGGGAACAAAAAAAACGCATCACTCACTGAACAACCAGCTAACCAGCTCCGGTTAGCATACAGGCTTGAGGAGAAGCTACGGGTGTACGTCCTCCCGCGGTCGATGCTCTGCTGCTGCATTTTTAAATCCGGACGTTCGGGTCCCATGTCTTTCAGTCTCTTCTTATCGACATCTGATCGTCGATTGAAAGGTGTTTCACGAAGAGATACCACAGAGTTTTCAGTCGCTATACTCACAGAATCAAAGTCTCTGCTAGCTATGTTGCTCACGTACATACGTGAGATTTATATGGGATGTGAGGGAATGATAAAGGTCTCTGATTCGACAAATAGTCCAGTCGCGTTGAAATAAGACACAATGTCATTGGTTAGGGTGCAAAATTTTGCGCCCCAGGATCGAACTTTCATCCGTCAATGAGAAGCTGTCCTTGCTCAAATGTTGCAGAAAAGTATGAGAGCTCCCATTGACTTCCATTTGGCCGGCGCCCCTCCAGGGAGGAGGGGCTTATCTCAGTGATAACGAATGGCAAAATATTATATTTGGTCACATTTAAGTGGTTGTTGACAGGGGCTTACGGTCTCCCACACACATTTAACGCGTTAACACAGTACATTTCTTATTTTAATTCTTTGGTATATCATGTTTTTTTTTTTTTTTTTCATCTCAAAATTTTAGGAGGGGCGGCGCCCTTGCGCCCTGTATTGACGCACCGCCACTGCCTACACACACACACACACAAACACAGCACCGCTGATCTCCAGGAAGGATCTGCTGTGCTCTCACCTGCAGCCATAAAGCATTAGATTGTGTGTGTGTGTGTGTGTGTGAGAGAGAGAGAGAAAGAGCAAGAGTGAATCAGTGTGTCTGTGTGAAAGACAGAGAAATGTGTGTTTGTCTGTGTCACAGATAAACTGATATGCTCTCACTCGCAACTTAGACTAAAACTCTACCTCATTCATCCATCCAACGATCTAGTATACATCAGCTAGACCAGTGGTTCTCAAAGTGTTCTCAAAGTGGGGGGCGCGGACACTCTCCCGGGGGGGCGCGATGTCACAGAGGGAGAAAAAAAAAAACGTTGGTGACCTATGACTGTTTAGTGAAAGCTCCCTCCGTGGCGAAATGCAAAGGGCTGGACTGAAACAAACAAATACACAGTTTCATTTCTGATCCACCAATTAAAACGGAGAGTTATCATTTGAATGCGAATTGCGCCTACGCTTCCGTGTATAAAAGTAACTGCAGGGACAATTCTGGCATTCATGAAAGTTCTCATCTGGGATTCGTTTTTAACTTGGACCAGATTTTAAGAACGCTAAATAGCAGTGGTGAATCAGCCAGATTGTTCTTAAGGGCTTAATTTGTGAGAAACTGTTGGTGATTGCGTTCACGTCAATTCTACAAACATCCTCGGATTTAAATAATTATAAAAATAAAAAATATGAGAATATTTGAATTATTAACAATTATGTTTCACATTTAAATTCATGATTCTAAGAGGCATCGTAATGTTCTCGTAAAAAGCACTACACGAACACTGCAAATGTAAGTGAATAAATAAATAAGCATTAAACTCAATCGCGTGGATATAGCCGTATTGGAATAGAATGGACACATCTACTTTCTGCAACAGTACCTCCACCTCTGCACTGGTGAAGTTAGGTCTGCGTTTAATCCACCGGTGCTTGCTTTCCGCTTTGACATGATTTTGATCAGTCTGAAATTGATTTTGCGTTGCTGGAGTCTGTGGATTGTGCACACGTCTCTTCAGTTGCATGCGCTTATAAGGAGCTGGCGGGGTGTTTCTGTATGAAAATTCAGGTGCACGAGAACGCGCCTTCAATTTAAGAATCAGTGCACAGCTACGGACACATTTCCAGGCGTTCATGAATCCGGCGCTTTTTTAAAGACTCACTCCTTCCTTACTTATAGATTACCTTCCTGCACTTGCAGTAGGCCTATTTGTAGCCTAATCTAAGGAGTACTTTGCTAAATATCGCAACCGCGCACAGATCGAGGATGACCTGAGGCTATGTTTATCAAACATTGCACCAAGAATTGAGGACCTTTGCAAGACAAAGCAGGCTCATGTCTCACATTGACAGACCTGCAACATTTTTGAAAAAGATCACAAGAGGCCCATAATAATAATAATAAGTAGCCCAATGATAGCAATAATAACACTAATTATTATTATGATAATAATAATAAGTAGATTATCATTAATTATAATAGTTTTGTAATATAATGATGGTGATAATAATGATGATTATAATAATAAGAAAGCATGCAGCAGGCTCACATAGCTGCTAATAATAATAGCCTGCTAATAGGCAAGAAGAAGACGAAGAAGAAGAAGAAGAAACAAATAGTAGTAATAGTAATAATAATTGTCTGTATGGGCCTAACAATAGCCTAACCTTGACCAAAGGTATGACCATAGGCCTATCAATAACAATATGCTATCTATCTATGGTGGTGTAGTTGAGGGCGGCACCAACTACACCTAACCAGCTTAGGGGGGGCCCAGCTTGCAAAAGTTTGAGAACCCCTGAGCTAGACAGTAGAGATCATTTAGAATACCAACACACACACACACACGATCAAATGGTGAAAGAGCACAGCAGACAATTCCTGGAGTTCCTCAGTGCAGTGTGTGTGTATGTGTGTGTGTGAGAGAGAGAGTGTGTTTCAGTGACTGTGTGACAGACAGAAAATAATGTGTGAACCCAATTTACACAGACACACTCTCTCACACACACAAACACAAACTGCCAGACTTACTCCAGTTTCTCCAGTCTACAGTTTGGATGCTTCAGACCAGTAGAAATCAGCTCCACTCCTGAATCACCCAGATTATTGACAGTCAGGTACAGCTGTCTCAGACCTGAAGCGTTTGAGCTGAGAGCTGAAGATAAAGCTGCACAGCTCTTCACTGTAAGGTAACAACCCCTCAGGCTGTAGAAACACACACGTTAGAATTAAGGCACATAGATGAGAATCACAGCACTAAAAAGATAGACAACACAGTTTCAGAATACACACAATACAACTAACACTAAAACTCACCCTCTTTCATCTATCCATCCAACCATCCATCTATCCCTCTAACAATCTAGTAAACAACACCTAGACAGTCAAGATCATTTGGAATACCAACACACACACACACACACACACACACACACAGCACTGATGATCTCCAGGAATTCTCTGCTGTGCTCTCACCTGCAGCCATAAAGCATTAGATTGTGTGTGTGTGTGTGTGTGTGTGAGAGAGAGAGAGATAGAGAGAGAGCAAGAGTGAATCAATGTGTCTGTGACACAAACAAATACACATTTCTCTGTCTTTCACACAGAGAGACACTGATACGCTCTTGCTCGCAACTAAGACTAAAACTCTCCCTCATTCATCCATCCATTGATCTAGTATACATCAGCTAGACCAGGGGTTTTCAACTGGTTTTGTCCCAGGGACCACCATTCTGACTAAAAAGTAATTTGCGGCCCACTGATGTGCATGCACGCGCGTGCGTGCATGCGTGCGTGCGTGTTTGTAACCCGCCGCCGCCACGGCCCCTCCCCCCGCACAGATATTTTGCTATTCTGCCAATTACAATTAGATATGTGAAATCATCAGGGTACATCGCTAGCCGCCGCCACGCCCCCTCCCTCTGCACAGATATTCTGCCTATAACACTTAAATATGTGCAGTTATCAGGGTAGACCACTAACCGCCGTCGCCACGCCCCCTACGCACATATTCCGCCTGTAGCACTTTTCACGATATTCAGAGTAATCTGGAAATGTGTTGAAATATCAAAGCGAATTTATAAACATAAAAAAAATCCAATGGTGAACTGATCAACATAGGCTCATGTCGCGGACCCCCTGCAATGCCGTCGCAGACCACCATGTGGCCACGGACCCCTGGTTGAAACCTCTGAGCTAGACAGTAGAGATAATTTAGAATACCAACACACACACACTCAATGAATCAAATGCTCATGGCTGCAGGTGAAAAAGCACAGCAGAGAATTCCTGGAGTTCCTCAGTGCAGTGTGTGTTTGTGAGAGAGAGAGAGTGCGTTTCAGTGACTCTGTGTGACAGACAGGCAATAATGTGTGCACACACATATACACAGACACACTCACACAAACTGGCAGACTTACTCCAGTTCCTCCAGTCTACAGTTTGGATGCTCCAGAACAGTAGAAAGGCAGCTCCACTCCTGAATCTCCCAGATTATTGTCAGTCAGGTACAGCTGTCTCAGACTGGAAGAGTTTGAGCTGAGAGCTGAAGATAAAGCTGCACAGCTCTTCTCTGTGAGGTTACAACACCTCAGCCTGTAGACACACACACATTAAAATAAAGGCATATAGATGAGGACTAAAACTCTCCCTCTTTCATCTATCCATTCCAACTATCCATCTATGCCTCTAACGATCTAGTAAACAACACCCTAGACAGCCAAGATAATTTGGAATACCAACACACACACACACAGCACTGATGATCTCCAGGAATTATCTGCTGTGCTCTCACCTGCAGCCATAAAGCATTAGATTGTGTGTGTGTATTTGTGTGTCTGTGTGTGTGTAAGAGAGAGCGAGAGACAGCAAGAGTGAATCAGTATGTCTGTGTGAAAGACAGATAATGTGTGTTTGTCTGTGTCACACAGAGACACTGATACGCTCTCGCTCACAACTAAGACTAAAACTCTCCCTCATTCATCCATCCATCGATCTAGTATACATCAGCTAGACAGTAGAGATCACTTAGAATATCAACACATACACACACACACAAACAGCTGCACAGCCCTTCTTTGTGAGGTTACAATAAACCCAGCCTGTAGACACACACATTAAAATTAAGGCATATAGATGAGAATCACAGCATTACAGTTTTTTATTTTACAATTACCAACATCCTTTTTTCAATCTGTAGTTTCAAAAATCTAAACACAATAAGCACAACATCTGTCTGTTGTGGACCCTACCATTAAAACAATTAATGTTGTTTTCACACAATATGCAGCCAATTAAGACATTTCTAAAATGCTTAAATTCTCTTTACATGCAGCTTTTTTCAGTTTTTCACTTTGCACATTTGAGCAAAAATAGAGGATATTTATCTTTACATTCAGATTAAATATCCAGTTCCCTCTGTTGGTTTAAAGAGTCTGATACGCTCGCAACTAAGACTTAAACTCTCCCTCAATCATCCATCCATCGATTTAGTATACATCAGCTAGACAGTAGAGATCATTTAGAATACCAGCACACACACACACACACACACACACACACATTCAAATGCTTATGGCTGCAGGTGAAAGTGGACAATAGAGAATTCCTGGAGTTCTTCAGTGCAGTGTGTGTGTGTGTGTGTGTGTGTGTATATATGTGTGTGTGTGTGAGAGAGAGAGTGTGTTTTAGTGACTGACAGACAGACAATAATGTGTGCACGCAAATGTACACAGACACACTCTCTCACACACTCACACACACACACACACACACAAACTGGCAGACTTACTCCAGTTTCTCCAGTCTACAGTTTGGATGCTCCAAACCAGTAGAAAGCAGCTCCACTCCTGAATCTCCCAGCAGATTATTGTAATTCAGGTCCAGCTGTCTCAGACTGGAAGAGTTTGAGCTGAGAGCTGAAGATAAAGCTGCACAGCTCTTCTCTGTGAGGTAACAACCCCTCAGGCTGTAGAAACACACACATTAGAATTAAGGCACATAGATGAGAATCACAGCACTAAAAAGACAGACAACACAGTTTCAGAATACACACCATACAACTAAGACTAAAACTCCCTCTTTCATCTATCCATCCATCTATCCCTCTAACGCTCTAACGCTTAGACAGTCAAGATCATTTGGAATACCAACACACACACACAAACAGCACTGATGATCTCCAGGAATTCTCTGCTGTGCTCTCACCTGCAGCCATAAAGCATTAGATTGTGTGTGTGTGTGTGTGAGAGAGAGAGAGGGGGAGAGAGAGAGAGAGCAAGAGTGAATCAGTGTTTCTGTGTGAAAGACAGAGAAATGTGTTTGTCTGTCACACAGATAAACTGATACGCTCTTGCTCGCAACTTAGACTAAAACTCTCCCTCATTCATCCATCCATCGATCTAGTATACATCAGCTAGACAGTAGGGATCATTTAGAATACCAACACAGACACACACACACACACACACACACACACACACTCAAAGGCTTATGGCTGCAAGTGAAAGAGCTGTTACGAATGGGTGGTGATGTGCAGGACTCAAACGCACGACTCAGAACTCATACAGTAGATTGAAGAATAAACGTTTACTAGCAGGGTTCAGTACACAGGTAGGCAGTCCAAGAGTAAGCAAACAAATCCAAACAGGGAATAGGCAGGAGAGTAGTCGTTGTACAGGCAGAGGTCAGAAGCACGAGTAAATCAATTTAACAAAGGGAAAGCGCTAATCGCTGGAAGCACGAGGAAACACTAGGCATTCACAAAGAAACTACCACGTAACATATAGTGACGAAAACGAAACGAGAAACAAGAATACATGGACTATATACACACACAACAGATAACGAGGGACAGGTGAGAACAATCAAGGCGGGGCAGACAATGAGACACAGGTGGACTAAACAAGGGGAATTAACAGGACACAGGAGAAACCAATAATACAAACAAACCGGGTGATTGGGAACAGGTGAGGGGTGGAGACACGAACAACAACAAGAGGGCACATGGCATAGACAAACAAACATAGGAAAGCACATGGCGGGAACAAGGAAGCACAAGGACTAACAAGGGAACAAACATGTGACAACACAAGGGAGACAAACTCAGAAATCGAACAAGGACAGAACATAGACCTTACAAGAGCACAGCAGAGAATTCCTGGAGTTCCTCAGTGCAGTGTGTGTTTGTGAGAGTGTGTGTGTGTGAGAGAGAGAGAGAGAGAGAGAGAGAGAATTTCAGTGACTCTGTGTGACAGACAGACAATAATGTGTGCACACACACACACACACACACAGGCAAACTTACTCCATTTCCTCCAGTCTACAGTTTGGATGCTCCAGACCAGTAGAGAGCAGCTCCACTCCTGAATCTCTCAGAATATTATCACTCAGGTACAGCTGTTTCAGACTGGAAGAGTGTGAGCTGAGAGCTGATGATAAAGCTGCACAGCTCTTCTCTGTGAGTTTACAACACCTCATCCTGTAGACACACACACATTACAATGAAGACATATAGATGAGGGTCATAGCAATAAAAGACAGACAACACAGTTTCAGAATACACACAATACAACTAAGACTAAAACTCTCCCTCTTTCATCTATCCATCCAACCATCCATCTATCCCTCTAACGATCTAGTAAACAACACCTAGTCAGTCAAGATCATTTGGAATACCAGCACACACACACACACACACACACACACACACACACACACACACAGCACTGATGATCTCCAGGAATTCTCTGGTGTGCTATCACCTGCAGCCATAAAGCATTAGAGTGTGTGTGTGGGTGTGTAAGAGAGAGAGAGCAAGTGCGAATCAGTGTGTCTGTTTGAAAGACAGAGAAATGTGTGTTTGTCATTGTCACAGAGACACTGATACGCTCTCGCTCACAACTAAGACAAAAACTCTCCCTCATTCATCCATCCATTGATCTAGTATACATCAGCTAGAGAGTAGAGATCATTTAGAATACCAACACACACACACCACCACCCCCCCACACACACACACACACATACACACACACACTCAATCAAATGCTTATGGCTGCAGGTGAAAGAGCATTGCAGAGAATTCTTGGAGTTACTCAGTGCAGTGTGTGTTTGTGAGAGAGAGAGAGAGAGAGAGAGAGAATTCAGTGACTCTGTGTGACAGACAGACAATAATGTGTGCACACACATATACACACACTCAGGCAAACTGGCAGACTTACTCCATTTCCTCCAGTCTACAGTTTGGATGCCCCAGACCAGTAGAAAGCAGCTCCACTCCTGAATCTCCCAGATTATTGTCAGTCAGGTACAGCTGTCTCAGACTGGAAGAGTTTGAGCTGAGAGCTGAAGATAAAGCTTCACAGCTCTCCTCTGTGAGGTTACAACACCTCAGCCTGTAGACACACACACATTAAAATAAAGGCATATAGATGAGGATCACAGCAATAAAAAGACAGACAACACAGTTTCAGAATACACACAATACAACTAAGACGAAAATTCTCTCTCTCTTTCTTCTATCCATCCAACCATCCATCTATCCCTCTAACTATCTAGTATACAACACCTAGACAGTCAAGATCATTTGGAATACCAGCACACACACAGCACTAATGATCTCCGGGAATTCTCTGCTGTGCTCTCACCTGCAGCCATAAAGCATTAGATTGTGTGTGTGTGGGTGTGTAAGAGAGAGAGAGAGAGAGAGAGAGAGAGAGAGAGATCAAGAGCGAACCAGTGTGTCTGTTTGAAAGACAGAGAAATGTGTGTTTGTCTGTGTCACACAGAGAGACACTGATACGCTCTCGCTTGCAACTAAGACTAAAACTCTGCCTCATTCATCCATCCATCAATCTAATATACATCAGCTAGACAGTAGAGATCACTTAGAATAGAGATAATTTAGAATACGAACACATACACACACACACTCAATCAAATGCTTATGGCTGCAGGTGAAAGAGCACAGCAGAGAATTCCTGGAGTTCCTCAGTGCAGTGTGTGTCTGTGTGTTTGTGGGAGAGAGAGAGAGAGAGTGCGTTTCAGTGACTGTGTGACAGACAGACAATAATGTGTGCACACACATATACACACACACTCACACACACAAACTGGCAGACTTACTCCAGTTCCTCCAGTCTACAGTTTGGATGCTCCAGACCAGTAGAAAGCAGCTCCACTCCTGAATCTCCCAGATTATTGTAATTCAGGTCCAGCTGTCTCAGACTGGAAGAGTTTGAGCTGAGAGCTGATGATAAAGCTGCACAGCTCTTCTCTGTGAGTTTACAACACCTCATCCTGTAGACACACATACATTAAAATAAAGGCATATAGATGAGGATCACAGCAATAAAAGGACAGCCATAAAGCATTAGATTGTGTGTGTGTGTGTGTGTAAGAGAGAGAGAGATCAAGAGCGAATCAGTGTGTCTGTTTGAAAGACAGAGAAATGTGTGTTTGTCTGTGTCACACAGAGACACTGATACGCTCTCGCTCGCAACTAAAACTAAAACTCTCCCTCATTCATCTATCTAGTATACATCAGCTAGAGCCATTGGCGGGCGCGGAGCACCTTCCAGTGGGCCGCAAAAATGAATTTTCCACAAATAACTGATTTTTAGTTGGGAACAATATTAATTAGGGCTGTCAAAGTTAACGCGTTAATCTATGAAATTATTGTGGTCGAGATTAACACGTTACAAAATTTTAACACAGTTAACGCAACTTTGTTTACTTCTGGTGTGCGTTGACCCCTGACACGATACCGCCGCGTGCCTGAAGTCAGTTAGATAGGAGAGACCGAGACGGTAGTGGAAGATGGAGAGAGCTGAGGGGTTGTTGGGCGGAAAGTTTCTGTTTAAGAGGCAAAATGATGGAACAATCGACAAAACTAAAGTTGTATGTAGCATTTGTCAAGCTTAATTTAGCTATCACAGAAGCAGCTCGTCTTGAAGTTATCACCTTAATGCAAAGCACCCAACAGAAAGCAGTCCCAGGTTAGATGGTCGCCTACCCACACTCCATGACTTCTCTAGGACAGGGGTTCTCAAACTTTTGCAAGCTGGGCCCCCCCCAAAGCTGGTTAGGGGTAGTTGGGGCCCCCCCCGCCGCCCGCCGCCCACCGCCACCGGCGCCCTCAACTACACCACCATATATAGATAGATAGATAGATAGATAGATAGATAGATAGATAGATAGCATATTGTTATTGATAGGCCTGACATGTCAAGGTTAGGCTTTTGTTATTGTTAGGCCCATACAGACAATTACTATTACTATGTATTAATATTATTTGTATTGTTATTATTACTATTATTATTATCATTTTTATCAGTAGTAGTAGGCCTATTAGTAGGCTATTAATATTAGCAGCTATGTGAGCCTGCATGCTTTCTTACTATAATAATCATCATTATTATCACCATCATTGTATTATTATTATAATTAATGATTATCGACCAATTATTATTATATTATATTATCAGAATTATAATATTATTGCTATTGTGATCTTTACAAAAAAATCTTACAGGTCTGTCAATGTGAGACATGAGCCTGCTTTGCCTTGCAAAGGTCCTCAAATCTTGGGGCACTGTTTGACAAACATATCCTCAGGTCATCCTCAATCTGTGCACGGTTGCCGTATTTCATTTTGAGCGCAGTCAGTTTTGAAAAGCCTGCCTCGCACAAATATGTCGACGCGCAAAGGAGGAGCATTTTTAAGGCTATGTCGCAAAGCTGAGGGAATTCCGGCATCATTGCTACCCAGAATGACGAAAGAAAAGAGGTGGTAAACCGATGTATAAGTCTACTGTCACTCTTCAGCTCAATTAGCTGCTCTTGCATGTCTATTGACAGCTCGTCTGCTGAGCAGATAAATGGATCCCGAACCCAGGCGAATGAACGGTAGTCGTCTTTGAAATAGGACCCAAACTGATTCTTCAGCGCTGAAAGGTGATCAGCAGCTGATTTTTAATTTGCATGGCTTCATGCTGTCATTTGCCAGCACCTCGGCACACAAAACACACTGAGGACGTTGCTCAGTCGTGCCAGTGACGGTAAAACCAAACTGCAAATAGCTCTCGTCATATTTGCGAGGCTTTGGCTTCTTCGCAACTGGCGCATCGGTTGCCTGACTTTTACGAATCAGAAACGTGTCCATAGTTGTGTTTGTTTGCTGATACAGTGTGTGTGTGTGAAGTTAATACAGTTCTAATTTCAACGTTGTGGTCTTGTGAGTGTGTTTGTATGTGTGGCTGTGAACAACTTGCACACGAATAATGGATAAGGCTGTGCTAGGCAATGGTTCCTAACAAAAAAAATTGTACACAATGTAGACAGGGACAGCACAGAATAGTATTCAAGTGCTGGTGTTTTATTTGTTGCAACACGGTGGATGATCAAAAAATGTAAAGGTAGGTGTTAAGGAGAAAATGGCTAGCTGCAGTTGGAAGAAGTTAGCTAGCTAGAAGGCTAGCTCTCGGGGCTACGAGCTTTTTAAAAAGACTGTGGAGCAAATTACTTCTTAGAATAGGCTACGAATAGACCTACTGCAAGTGCAGTTAGGTATTACTTAGGAGTGAGTCTTTAAAAAGACTGTTTATAAAGCAATGAATATCTCAATGATAAACAGTGGTGGACGAAGTACACTAACTACGTACTTAAGTGAAAGTATAGATACCTGGTGTAAAATATTACTTGAGTAAAAGTGGGAGTATGCACTTTGAATTTCTACTTAAGTAGAAGTATAAAAGTATTTGCCTTCATATATACTTAAGTATTAAAAGTAAAAGTACCTTGATGAATTATGGTTCTAATGGCCTTTTATCATTTTCAATCAACTGATATAAGGTGAAAATACTAATGCCACTCTTTAAATAGTGTCTTACATTTGTCTATTAAAAAGAGTATAAGCACAAAACATTGAAAGCTATCTATTGCCATTAGGTAAGACCAAGTGGTTATGAAATAATAATAATAATAATAATAATAACAATAGCACTAGAGAACAATTATTTAATTTTACATTTATTTGTTACTTAGTTGCACATTTAATTGTGGAGCTATTGGGATCAACCCAGTGGGCAGTAACCCAAGAAAATCCCTTCGCCTTGCGCTCCAACAATCTGTTGTCGTAGCAATGAAATCGACTGTGGACATATCTTCTTTGATGTTCCTCTTCATCTCAATTGCATCCTCATCTATCTTGCGTCACAAGGTGGTCCTTGACATCTGAGAGGCATTGGGCTGAAGATCTTGCAAGAGATCTTGACATGATGGCTGCTCCACCACACTAAAGAGCTGGAGACTCTGGATTACAAAATTCAAAACGGCATGATCAACATTTCTTTGAGAAACTATCTTTGTTTCACCTAACTTTAACTCTCTGAAAGTTGAAGGAGCGTCTTGGTTCTTTGCTTTTCTTTTGCGTGGGGCTGTCAAAAACGTCATACCTATCCACGTGACTTGCATGCTTTCTCTGAAAAAAAAATCCATTAACCATTAACAACATGTCCACATAGGCTAGGCTACTAATACTCTCATTAATAAATAAAATACACATTTTGGCATGTCCTAGATCGAGGCTACACAGTATGTTGATATATTTTTTTTTAATCAAAGCTGGTCTTTAGAAGGTGAACTTCTTTCAGTAGCAAATTCCAACAGCCAACTCCCTAGGTGCCATAACATGCATTTATTTAACAAGTCAAAATGCATTCAACTTCACTTGTGTGAACATCAGTGGTATAGCCTCTAGTGTCTATAACACTAGCTTGCTTAGCTAAGTGGCAAACATCCCGGCTAGAATCACAAACACTCAAAAGTGTGCCCCCATACCAATTTCAGTATTTACCATTTCAGTATGCAGGTACATATTATACAAGCTGCAGTGAAACGGTACTAAATAGCAATCTCATTTATTGTATTGAATCGGATTTTCCATCTCCTTTGAGCAGTGTGATACAAGCTATGCTAGCGTATAGCTGCTAGTTAACTAATTTAGCCGAACACACAATGCAGTCAATGTAGGTTCAATTTAAAATAATTCGGTTGCTAGTCATCAAACCTACCAGAATAAAAATCACTTACCTCAACGTGTTTCTTTAAATTGGAGGGCGAATTCTTGAAAGAGGACATTGTATTGTGCTTAGGCAAGCAGAGAAAGACGCTCAAAATAAAATTAGTCCTTCTTCCTTTCTTCCAATTCAAAAAGTTCGCCCAAATAAGGCCAAGGGTGTTCAGGCAAGTAAGTGTCAGTCGTTTCTTCCATCATTTATGTAGCGTTAAGTAAGCATGAGCATAAAACACTCAAAATGCTGCAGCAGAGTTGTAACGAATTCAACGCGCTCAACGAACGAACGACTGAAACTGACGAAACCGAAAGGACTTCAGAGCAAATTGCGCGCTGAGCCCTGATTGGTGTGATTGTGCACTCGTTTTGACCTCTCAGTATTTGATTCGCTTTGGTAAAAAGGAACGAGAGGTTTTACTAAATGTAATGGAGTACAAAGTACGAATTTTCACTTTGAAATGTAGTGGAGTCAAAGTATAAAGTCTCACCAAATAGAAATACTTGAGTAAAGTACAGATACATCTATATGTTACTTAAGTACAGGAACGAATTACATCTACTTTGTTACTGTCCACCACTGATGATAAAGCAAACAAGAGAAATCGAACAAACTCTGCAGAGTGTCATCTCAGTGAGGGTGTCTGCTACAGTTACTTTTATACTCGGAAGCGTAGGCGCAACTCGCAAGACTCCGTTTTGATTGGTGGATCAGGAACGAAACAGTATTTGATTTGTTTGTGTCAGTCCAGCCCCTTGCATTTCGCCACTGAGGGCGCTTTCACAGCCAGTGACAGGTCGGCGGTCGTTTTTTTTTTTCTCCCTCTGTGACATTGTGCCCCCCTGGAGAGTGTTTGCGCCCCCCCGCCCCCCACTTTGAGAACCACTGCTCTAGGAAAATAACTATACCAGTCCGTGAAAAGTTTACCAACGCTGTAGCAGTTTGGGTTGCCGGTGACTGTCAGCCCATCAACATAGTTGAAGACTGAGGTGTTCCGAAATGCTTCAGGGGACAATTCTTACAATTTACCGTTGTGTGTCTCGCATACATTCCTTGTATGATGGCGAGAGAGCACGAAAAAAAAATACCATTAAACAACAGTGTCTAAAATACACGCTGAAGTGATTACTCGTTAATTTATAAGATTTAGTCTTTAGAAGAAAAAATTACTTTTAATCGCGATTAATCTAGATTAATGAATTTCAAAATGTGAGATTAATTAATTAATTTGTTTTAATCTAATGACAGCCCTAATATTAATACAATTTATGATTGAAATTGGATGTTTTAAACACAATATGAAATGTATAAATAGGCATAACAGACAGATCATGAAAATAATATTCTATCTTGTTAAAACTTCACACATCATCAAGTTGAGGCGCTCAGTTAAGGTTTAGTCTGTGGCGATATTAGCAGAAAAATTTAGAAACTTATTAAGCGAAAGAATGACAGCACTGGTAATGTCATACTACCGAAAACTACTAAAATTCAGCGTAAATACAATCCTGATTATATTACATTTGGTTTTGTGAATGGAGGTGACGACGTTGAGCCCAGGGCGCAGTGTGTCAAATGCGTTTAAAGCTGTCTAATGACGCGCTCAAACCTTCAAATCTGAATCGACATTTGGAGACGCGACATCTAGAGGAAGATTTTCTTGTATTCATTTCTAGGCTCCCACCTGTAGCAGGTGCTGATGTTTCTCTTTGTGACACATAACAATTGCTTATTAAAGTGGCATTATGCAGTAATTGTACTTCAGGGTTGGGGTTAGGATAAGCAGTTTTACCTTAAAATAACAGCTTAAAAAAAATTGGGGCGCTACAATGACTTTTAATATGGAGAATCGCTTCTGTGCCGTTGCCATACCAGGGTCCGTAGGCATATTACTGGGTTATATAGGTTTGGCTGAAGCCGCCCGGTTTCTACTGTCTGCCGAACTAGTAAGTAGCTTATTTGCCGTCTTGCTTTGTCTTGTGTTGCACTTGCTTAATGTTTGACTGTGTTAGGACAGTTGTTGACTAACTAGTTTGTCATAGTGTCAAAGTAAGCACATTTCAAGAGGTTTCGCTAGTTTTAGCCGCTAGCATTTCGTTAGCGATTAGCAATTGTTCCGTTATGCTGCTTTAATAAGAATGGAATATAGATTAGCTAAAATAAGCGAGTTCACCTTCTCACACTGACCCAATACCAAAATGATGGATCTTTCTTATCTTACTCACAAATGCTTACACACAGTATGCCAGAAATTAAAGCCTAATGTCCACATCAGTCAATGTAGTATAAAGCCTCTACTTCTGCAACAACAGCAGCTCAAAAGCTGAACTGAAACAGCTGATAAGCATTTTTAAATGAACCGATCATTGGAACATTGAGAAATGATGGTGGCACTGCAGTTGAAAACACAAACACAAACAGAAAACACAAACACAGCCCTGCAGTGTAGCCCTGAAATCCAGATACAGCATACAGACACAAAAACCTGTGGTCCTTAGGTGCAAAACAGGAAAACAAATGGAAAAGACAAAAACGACATATAATATTTTACTAAGTCAGTGGATACTACTGTAGATCTCCTTTTCTGTTTTAGGAGCTGATTAGAGAAAACTGACTTGACACACAAAATGATACAGGACAGTGTCATGTGTTGTGTGCTTGCAACTATGATGCACTGGACTGTCACCATCTCCGTATCACCCTGTGTTATTCCATTTTGTGCCTGTTTTACTGTATTTGTGTGTTTCATTTTTACACAAAGGCCATGCATGTTGGATATTTTGTTGCATTTTCATGCTAACTAGAAGGGTACTCGGAGAGCGCAGACCTCCGCCAAATGCCATATCACACAACGTTAGCTAAAGTAAAGCTAAATACGTGGATCCACCCAGTGATTCAGTCATTCCAAACTTTGACAGGTTGTGTTGATTACTAGCAGCATGTTTATGGTAATTAGAAGTGTAACCCTGCCACCAGACAAACACTGAAAACATAACAATAAAGCTTTTACTGCAGCATTTCTGTCACCTTCTATTTTATGACTACAGCACATTCCATGAAGTAAAGATGGGACATTCACTTTTAGTGGTTTAAAATGAAAGGAAACTGAATAAAAAAAAACACAATTGATTTCATATTGTCTATTGTATGCAGGTACATGTAGAACTAAAATATGAAAAGTAATGCAGTATTTGTAATGCTATCAACTGTAAGTATTTTGAAAGTCATTGTCCTATGATTGTGACACATTCCTCGAGGATAGAAAATATGTGCTAGTGCTTTGAAAGAATGATTTGATATTGAGTCCGGTTTGCCATGTTCTGATAAATTTAGTGTATGTAGAGAAAGGTTTTTTGCATTTTGAGTTAGTAGAGTTAGTATTTAATTAACAAAACGTGGTATTGAGCAGAAAATTAACAATTTGGCTAATTGTGTGATGTAGGGTGTTGCTGTGTTCAGAGTTTAGAAAAAGTATCATAAGTATAGGTTAATGTTTGTTAGCAATTGTAAAAAAAATTGACTGCGTATTCTGTGAAAACAACAGTAATACAATTCATGGTATGGTCCACAAAAGACAGGTGTTGTGCTTATTGTGCGAGTTTTGAAAATGTGACTTATGATTGGACAAAAGGATGCTAGCGATTGTAAAAAAAAGACATTTCAAAGACACCAAACCTTAAAGCACAATTCTCATCTGATATCCAAATTATTTTGAGCCGTAACTGTCTGTGAGGTGGTCACTAACATGTAGGTGTTTTTCAGTGGAATGATCTCTGCTTGAGGCAGCAACAATTAGTACTCAGTTCCCAGTATTGATAAGTACTGTCAGGGGGCTATGGACTTCCTCTAGATAGCAGACAATTCCAATGTATCATTAAATTGTGTGTGTGTTAATCTCCTGATATATCTGCATAAGTTCCTATACTGATGATCAGACGCTATATTGATACATGCTAAATTCCCTACAATACTGTCAGTCATACTACAGTAATTTTGTCTGTAAACAATAAGTCCATAACAATATAGAATGTAACCCAGCAACCACTTTTACACTCACTCAAGACTCCAATACTCACTTCACTCTTCTTGATGCTTTGACCACGGCCAGCATCCTCAGCAGACCTGCCTCTGATCTGGCAGGTGATCCCTTTCCCCATAATCCTCCATGTCAAACTCCTCCAGTTCCTGGTCTGACATCAGTAGCACAAAGGCCAGAGCTGACAGCTGGGAAAGAGAGAGATCCGTTCTGGTTTCTTTTCCCTTCCTCAAGTAGCCATTGACCTCCTCCACAAGTGAGTGGTCGTTCAGTTCATTCAGACAGTGGAACAGGTTGATGCATCTCTCTGGGTTGGGGTCTTCTCTGATCTTCTGCTTGATGTACTTGACTATTTCCTCTGTGTTCAGTGAGCTGCTCCTGTCTGTGGCAGCAGGTCTTGTAAGAGTTTCTGATTGGACTCCAGTGAGAGGCCCAGAAGAAACCTTAAGAAAAGGTCCAGGTGTCCATTCTTATTCCTTAAGGCCAGGTCCACTGCAGTCTGGTGTATGTCATGATGTTTGTTAGCCCTGAGCAGTGAATAAAGCTGAGAGGTTTGGTGTTGGTCAGGCATATTGCTGTCTCTCTCGCTAAAGTGCAAAAACACATATAAAGCTGCTAGAAACTCCTGAATACTCAGATGAACGAAGCAGAACACCTTCCCCTGGTACATCCCAGCCTCCTCTCTGAAGATCTCAGTACACATCCCTGAGTACACTGATGCTTCTGTGACATCAATGCCACACTCTCTCAGGTCCTCCTCATAGAAGATCAGATTGCCTTTCTCCAGCTGCTGAAAAGCCAGTTTGCCCAGGGACAGAATGGTCTTCAGGAGTGCATCCGCATCACGGTTTCCATACTTCTGACTCCTGTGTTTGGTTTGTATGATCAGGAAGTGTGTGTACATTTGAGTCAAAGACGTTGGAATCTCTCCACTCTCTGCTTCAGTCAGGATGTACACCAGAACAGTGGCTGACATCCAACAGAAGACTGGAATGTGACACATGATGTAGAGGCACCTGGAAGACTTCAGGTGTGTGATGATTCTGCTGGCCAGTTCCTTTTTTGTGATTTTCTTCCTGAAGTACTCCTCCTTCTGTGGGTCATTGAAACCCCGGACTTCTGTCACCTGGTCAACACACTCAGGAGGGATTTGATTGGCTGCTGCTGGTCGGGAGGTGATCCACACAAGAGCAGAGGGAAGCAGATTCCCCTTGATGAGGTTTGTGAGAAGGACATCCACTGAGGCAGGTTCTGAGAC
>NC_045176.1:3632301-3639801 GCF_900700415.2 Clupea harengus | reverse complement strand
CACTCGGACTCTCTCTCTCTCTTCATGTTTCTCTCTTTCTGTCTCTTTTGCACACGCATACACACATCCCCGATAGTGCAGTGTATTTACAAACACACACACACACACACACACACACACATGTACATTCACACACTTAAACATGTAGATATACACAAGCGGAATTCACAACACACCAATCTCTAAAGCAAATGTGTCTGAACCCATATTTAAGGACAGAGGGTCTGATGTGTAATATCCCACTAGTGCTCAGACACCTCTAATGTTGTAAGGCTCTGGACTGAATGACCTCTTCTGACTGTCTGTATAATGGGGATGTGTGTGTTTGTAATGAGTCGTGTGTGTGTGTGTGTGTGTGTGTGTGTGTGTGTGTGTGTATAATGGATGTGTGTGTGTGTAATGAGTTGTGTGTGTGTAATGAGTTGTGTATGGTCTTTATTGGAGTATTTGTGATGGAGTGATGGATTGATGATTGATGCGGTGTGATTCATTTTTTCACATCAGGTTGAACTGGAGCGGCCACTACCAGTGCCTGCGACACAATGCTGTAAGTCCTCCCCCCACACACACACACACTCACACACACACAAATGCGCACAAACAGGCAGACTCTCTCTCTCTTTCTCACACAGACACACACACACACACAAACACACACTCAATTAGTCTCCAGGTGCCATTTTCCAGACTGAACAATGGAAATAATGGATTGTATTATATATATATATATATATAAGTAAAAGTAGTATAAGTAGGTTACAGACATTATTTGGTGCATCAGTATGTGTGTATGCATTATTGTATGTGTGTGTGTGTGTGCATCAGTATGTGTGTATGCAGTATGTGTGTGTGTGTGTGTATGCATTAGTGTGTGTGTATGCAGTATGTGTGTGTGTGTGTGTGTGTATGCATTAGTGTGTGTGTGTGTGTGTGTGTGTGTGTGTGTGTGTGTGTGTGTGTGTGTGTGTGTGTGTGTGTGTGTGAGAGAGAAAGCTTCTAGACTGAATGGTAGTATTGCTGCTCTGAATCTGGATGGAGGAGCGTCTGCTGTTCCCGCTCTACAAGGTGCTGACACAGCAGCCCGGAGGAGAAGAGAGAGAGAGAGAGAGAGAGAGAGAGAGAGAGAGAGAGAGAGAGAGCAGACAGCACCCTGGAGGATTGAGCTGGAGGAGAAGAGAGAAGGGAGGAGAGAGAGGAAGGGTGGGGGGAGAAGAGAGAGAGGGAGAGAGAGGGGGGTGGGGAGAGAGCATAAAAGAAAGGTGGAGGAACACGAGGGTGGAGGAGAATGGAAAGAGAGAGAGAGAGAGAGAGATGGAGGGAGGGAGAGAGAGGGGGGAGGGAAAAACAGACAGAGAAAGGGAGAAAACAGAGAGAGAGAGAGAGAGAGAGGGGCTTTGACTTGATGTTTTGAAATGATGATTTAATAATAATTTAATAATAATAAAATGATGATTTAATAATAACATTAATAATCAAATCAGTCCATGCCACTAGTTTAAAATGAGAGGATAAAGAATGAGGGGGAATGAGAGAGAATGACACCCTACCCCTCATACACACACACACACACACACACCCACATGCATGCACATACACTTCAAAGCATGCACAACTGTACAATGGTTACACAGCCATACACACACACACACACACACACACACACACACACAAACACACACACACACTCACACACACACACACACACACACACAAACACACACACACACAAGCACACACACACACTCACACACACACAGACACACACACACACACACACACTCACACACACACACACAAACACACACTCACACACACACAGACAGTCACCCACACACACACACACACACACAAACACACACACACACTCACACACACACAGACACACACACACACACACACACTCACACACACACACACAAACACACACTCACACACACACACACACTCACACACACACACACACACACACACAAACACACACACACACTCACACACACACAGACACACACACACACACACACACTCAACACACACACACACTCACACACACACACACAAACACACACTCACACACACACAGACAGTCACCCACACACACACACACACACACAGTCATACACACACACATACACACACACACACACACACACACACACAAACACACACACACACACAGACAGTCAGACACACAAACACAGTCATGCACACACACACACACACACACACACACACACACACACACACACACACACACACACACACACACACACATGCAGAGACACACACTGTGGTAATAGACAGGTCATGTAAGGCTTATGGTTTTATGTCCCATTAAATTTGCAGAAGCATCTTGTTTCTGTGTTCTAAGTATAGACCTCCACGTGCCGCGCAGCACGCTTAGAACTCTGAGGACATGTGAGGGGGAGGGAAGTGTGTGTGTGTGGAGAGAGACAGGAACTAAAGACACAAGATGGTTGGAGAGGGTTTTAAATGACTAGTGTGTGTGTGTGTGTATGAACTAAATACACAAGATGGTTTGAGAGGGTTTTAAATGACTAGTGTGTGTGTGTGTGTGTGTGTGTGTGTGTGTGTGTGTGTGTGTGTGTGTATGAACTAAAGACACAAGATGGTTTGAGAGGGTTTTAAATGACTAGTGTGTGTGTGTGTGTGTGTGTGTGTGAACTAAAGACACAAGATGGTTTGAGAGGGTTTTAAATGACTAGTGTGTGTGTGTGTGTGTGTGTGTGTGTGTATGAACTAAAGACACAAGATGGTTTGAGAGGGTTTTAAATGACTAGTGTGTGTGTGTGTGTGTGTGTGTGTGTGTATGAACTAAAGACACAAGATGGTTGGAGAGGGTTCTGGGGCGACAGTGGTTCAGTAGGTAGAGAAGTCGTTTAGTAATCAGAAGGTTGCTAGTTCGATTCCCTGTCAAAGTGTCCTTGAGCAAGACACTGAACCCCTAATTGCTCCTGATGTGCAGTGTGCCATCAGTGTAAATGTAAAATGTGTATACATTGTAAGTCGCACATATGTAAGTCGCTTTGGATAAAAGCGTCTGCTAAATGACTAAATGAAATGAAAATGACTAAATGAGGGTTTTAAATGACTAGTGTGTGTGTGTGTGTGTGTGTATGAACTAAAGACACAAGATGGTTTGAGAGGGTTTTAAATGACTAGTGTGTGTGTGTGTGTGTGTGTGTGTGTGTATGAACTAAAGACACAAGATGGTTTGAGAGGGTTTTAAATGACTAGTTGATCAGTGTGTGTGAAGCTTTCAGTTTAAAGGAGTGGGGTCCTAGGGTCAGGCACGTGCACAGATAGACCCCTAGTGGTGCTCAAGCACCTGCCCTTTTGCCCTGGATGAGAAAAGTGCCCCTTCTGCTGGAGCCACATTTTTTCTTCATTCATCAATATTTAAGAATAAAAATTACTCTCTCTGTCATCAATTCCCCCCAAATGTGTTTCGATATATGACGGCGCATTTATTTGAGTTCTTGTGAGAATTTCGCCCCGACATGCTCCGCGGCGCTCACAAGCCCCACGCGCCCCTCCCTCCTCCTCCTCCACTTAGTGCTCATGCAGTGCTCGAGCGCCCGGCCAAACGGCTGCAGCCTACTTCTTCTCTGACCCGCAGCATCAGACAAACAGGTAATGACGGTGTTTGTGCAATCCCCCGACGTTGTTTGGTGATAAATTAACCACAACATTAGCGCCGATGAAAACATTACGTCGCAACTGGTCCGACGTTTCCTAAAAAAATAAACAAACACAAAACTCACGAAATCCGTGATTTCAAAGCCTTGTCCAGCTGTTTACTGACGTTTGTCATGTTTAATGAAGAGAGAGAGTGAGAGAGATACAGGCAGGCAGGCAGACAGACAGACAGGCAGGCAGGCAAACAGGCAGGCAGGCAGAGAATTTAAAGGCAGTTTTACGGTTCTACAAATTAGACAAGTTCACTAGTTTTGTTTTATTTAAAATCCTAATTATTGAAATGAAAGGTGGGTCTTAAGTTGAGCTACATGACAGTCTGGTGAGGTATATTGTGGTATATTAATGCTGCTTATGTTTCAACTCAGTCAGAAAACAGTAAAAAAAAAAATGTGTGTGTACTGTGTTGTCAGCTTTACAGAGATAATGTAAGTCACTCTTGATCATTATGCACAACATTGATTTATCTCATTTACAAAATGTGCAGCATAATGCCAAGAAAAGAGAGACTCCAAAAGCAGAAGGACAGGGAACTGCAGCAAGCAGCTCAGGGTAGCAGCTCTCTTTTATCTTGGATCAGGCCAATAACTAGTAAAACAAATAAGGCAGAATCAGTAACCCTACCTGGTTCAGAGGAGCCCATCATGGATGAGGAAGGACAGACAGAGTGTAGGACTTATGAGTTATGTTCAGGAGATAATTTGAGTTAGTTTGTTAACAAAAATAAATATTTAAGTTGAAAATATCCTACTGTGTTTTTTATTTATTTATGAATTATTATTATTTTTAATTGCATTAATAATTTTGGCAATGGGTGCCCTTTTTTTGGTTTGAGCACCTGCCCCCCAAAATGTCTGTGTACGTGCCTGCCTGGGGTGATGGGGTGATGGGGTCCTGGGGTGCTGGGGGTGAAGTTGGAGGTCATAAGATATTTACTGCATTGTTGGTTTGTCTGAAATTCATCAGCAGGAGAAAAGCTTGTGAGTGAGACAGTGTAGGGTGAGTGACAGTGAGTGAGTGAGACAGTGAGTGAGACAGTGTAGGGTGAGTGAGACAGTGAGTGAGACAGTGAGTGAGTGAGACAGTGTAGGGTGAGTGAGACAGTGAGTGAGACAGTGTTGGGTGAGTGAGACAGTGTAGGGTGTGTGAGACAGTGTGTGAGACAGTGAGTGAGTGAGACAGTGTAGGGTGAGTGAGACAGTGTAGGGTGAGTGAGACTGTGAGTGAGACAGTGTAGGGTGAGTGAGACAGTGAGTGAGACAGTGTAGGGTGGGTGAGACAGTGTAGGCTTCATTCTCCAACATAATGTCCGTGTGAACTAACGGTGTGAAGAGCCCCCTTGTCTCCTCTGATCTCATCTGATTGAATGTGTGTGAGGCTTAAGGAAGTGTTAAACTTAAAGAGCTGCCTAAATGCAGTGATGGTACTACAAACACACACACACATGCACACACACTCACACACACACACACACACACACACACACATCATAAGTGTGTTAATCAGGCTCCTGAGTATTGTCCAGCTGTGTGGGACATGGAGAGCTGTCTGGATGCAGTGGTCTGGATGCAGTTCATTGGCTGAGTGAGGTGCAGTTTGTCTGATGGAGATCAAACGCTTGTGAAGTCAGTGATGAATTATGAATTATGAATGAACTAATGAGTCATGGATGAGGTGTGTATGGACTGAATGATCGGACGTCTGACGTCTGCTAGTGACGGATGAGGTCAGCGCTACAGAAAGAGTTTACTACACCATCAGTGTCTCTGAAATGGACAGCTTTGGGCTGGACTGCTGCTGACAGGCCTGACTGGATGACTGCACCATCAGTGTCTCTGAAATTGACAGCTTTGGGCTGGACTGCTGCTGACAGGCCTGACTGGATGACTGCACCATCAGTGTCTCTGAAATTGACAGCTTTGGGCTGGACTGCTGCTGACAGGCCTGACTGGATGACTGCACCATCAGTGTCTCTGAAATTGACAGCTTTGGGCTGGACTGCTGCTGACAGGCCAGACTGGATGACTGCACCATCAGTGTCTCTGAAATTGACAGCTTTGGGCTGGACTGCTGCTGACAGGCCTGACTGGATGGCTCTTCAGATGAAGGAGATGTACTGTAGGCCTACAGCTTCAGTTGAAGTCGTGGTTGAGGAGGAGGATGGGAAGTGTGTGTGTGTGTGTGTGTGTGTGTGTGTGTGTGTGTGATTGTGTGTGTGAGGTGTAGGCAACAAGTAGTGTGTGTTTTACAAGAAGTGTGTGTTTTAAAAGAATTGTGTGTGTGTTTTAAAAGTAGTGTGTGTTTGATGTGTTGATGTTTCCCTCTCTAATGCTGCTTTGTGTGTTGACATGCAGCCTGTGCGTCTGTGTGTGTGTGTGTGTGTGTTGTGAACGCCCAGCGTTCAGAAGGACACGACGAGGGTGTTTTTCATCAAAACAGGTCCATTTATTAACTCAAACTTTACAAACTCAGGTAGTCAAACCTAACATAACTTTCCCCCAGTGTTACTGGCACCTTTCCCCTCTCTCTCTTCGTCAGTCCTGCTTGTCACTGACTTTTCAACCCCTTGTCTGACTAGTTGCTGCTTACTGCCAAACTAGTCAGACAATTTGCACCTGTGTTTCCAATTAGGGGATGGCCCGACCTGCCTAGTCCCCAGAACACCTCCCTAGGGTCTTAGAGCCTGCCCTGTATAGGCCTGGTGATGGAATTCACTAACAATTAGCCCAAGTGGGACCCCCAGAGCAGCTTGGGGCACCACAGTGTGTGTGTGTGTGTGAGTGTGTGTGTGTGTGTGTGTGTGTGTGTGTGTGTGTGTGTGTGTGTGTGTGTGTGTGTGTGTGACATGCATCCAGCGATGCTCACAGCAGCTGTTGCATCATCACTTCCTGGAAAGCCTAGATGCTAAAGTGCTAAAACAACAGCAGAGCCAGACCCATAGCTGGACCACACTCAGGAGTCTGATTGGTGTGATGTGTGTGTGTCTGTGTGTGTGTGTGTGTGTGTGTGTGTGTGTGTGTGTGTGTGTGTGTGTGTGTGTGTGTGTGTGTGTGTGTGTGTGTCCCCTTGAGATTAGGAGCTGATGAGGCAACACTATCTGCCCCCTGAGACTTACCGACCAAACACACACACACACACACACACACACACACAAACACAAACACACAGACACACACACACACACACACACACTCACACACACACACACACACACACACACACCTAAACACACACACACACACAAACACAAACACAGACACACACACACACTACATAAAGCCCACATGCTGGTGTATTTAAGAGGTCATAAATATGTCAGCCGAGCTGCTTTCCACTGCCAGTACTCTGTACACAAACACACACACACACCTACACACACACACACCTACACACACACACACACACACACACAAACCTACACACACACACACACCTACACACACACACACACAGACACAGACACACACACACACACACACACACACACACACACACACACTACATAAAGCTTTCCACTGCCATTACTCTGTACTTATCAGTAATGAGTTTATGGCGCAGTACTTACTGTTTGTTATGACACCGACTAAAGCGCTGACAGTAAACTGCACTTAGATGGATGTGGGCCCTGTAGACGAGAAGAATGCTGTTTGGCAGCTCACTCGCATCATACACACACACACACACTCCTGTCATACACACACACACACACACACACACACACACACACACACATACACACACACACACACACTCACACTCCCGTCATAGAACACACACACACTCCTG
>NC_045176.1:3617301-3622301 GCF_900700415.2 Clupea harengus | reverse complement strand
GTGTGTGTCCCTTCTCTCTGCTCAGTTTTCCTCTAATAGACTAATTCATCAGAAGTGACACACACTCTGAGCTTGTTTGTCCTCTAATGTGTGAAGAGACTCTCCTCCTCCAATTCATCACTCCATCCTCATACACATCTACTCCTCCTCTAACACCACACCTTTCATCACTCCATCCTCATACACATCTTCTCCTCCTCTAACACCACATCTTTCATCACTCCATCCGTATACACATCGTCTCCTCTTCTCCTCTATCACACCTTTCATCACTCCATCCCTATACACATCTACTCCTCTAACTCCACATCTTTCATCACTCCATCCGTATACACATCGTCTCCTCTTCTCCTCTATCACCACACCTTTCATCACTCCATCCTTATACACATCTACTCCTCTAACTCCACATCTTTCATCACTCCATCCGTATACACATCGTCTCCTCTTCTCCTCTATCACCACACCTTTCATCACTCCATCCCTATACACATCTACTCCTCTAACTCCACATCTTTCATCACTCCATCCGTATACACATCTACTCCTCTAACTCCACATCTTTCATCACTCCATCCGTATACACATCTACTCCTCTAACTCCACATCTTTCATCACTCCATCCGTATACACATCTACTCCTCCTCTCCTCCTCTCCTCCTCTCCTCTATCACCACACCTTTCATCACCCCACCCTTCTATTCCTCTTTGTCATCCTCTCCTCTTCTCATCTCTTCGAACAACAGACTTTATCACTTCATCCACACTGCCCTCTACGCCTATATCCTCCTTCCATTCTTCTCCTCTTCTCTCTCTGTCCCATCCGTTGTCCTCTCTCTCTCTCTCTCCATCTACTCCCTTTCACAAACCATCCCTTTAGCATGTCCTTGTCTATTAGCCCTTTAGCCTGTCCTTGTCTATTAGCCCTTCAGCCTGTCCTTGTATATTAGCCCGTTAGCATGTCCCTGTCTATTAGCCCTTTAGCATGTATATTAGCCCTTTAGCATGTCCCTGTCTATAAGCCCTTTAGCATGTCCTTGTCTATTAGCCCTTTAGCATGTCCTTGTCTATTAGACCTTTAGCATGTATATTAGCCCTTTAGCATGTCCTTGTTTATTAGCCCTTTAGCATGTATATTAGCCCTTTAGCATGTCCTTGTCTATTAGCCAATTAGCATGTATATTAGCCCTTTAGCATGTCCTTGTCTATTAGCCCGTTAGCATGTCCTTGTCTATTAGCCCTTTAGCATGTCTATTAGCCCTTTAGCATGTCCTTGTCTATTAGCCCTTTAGCATGTCCTTGTCTATTAGCCCGTTAGCATGTCCTTGTCTATTAGCCCTTTAGCATGTCTATTAGCCCTTTAGCATGTCCTTGTCTATTAGCCCGTTAGCATGTCCTTGTTTAATAGCCCTTTAGCATGTCCTTGTCTAATAGCTCTTTAGCATGTCCTTGTCTAATAGCCCTTTAGCATGTCCTTGTCTATTAGCCCTTTAGCATGTATATTAGCCCTTTAGCATTTCCTTGTCTATTAGCCCTTTAGCATGTCCTTGTCTAATAGCCCTTTAGCATGTCCTTGTCTAATAGCCCTTTAGCATGTCCTTGTCTATTAGACCTTTAGCATGTATATTAGCCCTTTAGCATGTCCTTGTCTATTAGCCCTTTAGCATTTCCTTGTCTATTAGCGCTTTAGCATGTCTATTAGCCCTCTGTTTATTAGTCCTCTCTGGTTGTTTCCTTCTGTTTTACTCATCAGATCATAAATCATTTATCTCTCAGTTATCCTTACCCCTTAACATTATTCCACTATAGTCTGTCATCATGTCTCCTCCTCCTCCTCTTTCATTCTCTTACATCACACGTGTTCCTTGTCTTCTCACCTTCATCCTCTCATCTTTGTTAGTTTCTTTATTCATCTCCTCCTGTGAGGCTCTAGCTCCTAGCTCTTAATCAACTCCACACAGGGTCTGCCCTACTGCTTTGAGTGGTTGACTGTGTAGTAGTTATGTTATCGCCTGTAGTTTGTGTGTGTGTGTACTAGTTATGTTATCGCCTGTAGTTGGTGTGTGTGTGAGTGCTAGCTATGTTAATGTCTGTAGTTTGTGTGTGTGTGTGCAAGTTATTTTATCGCCTGTAGTTGGTGTGTGTGTGTGTGCTAGTTATGTTACCGTCTGTAGTTTGTGTGTGTGTGTGCTACTTATTTTATTGCCTGTAGTTTGTGTGTGTGTGTGTGCAAGTTATTTTATCGCCTGTAGTTGGTGTGTGTGTGTGTGCTAGTTATGTTACCGTCTGTAGTTTGTGTGTGTGTGTGTGTGCTACTTATTTTATTGCCTGTAGTTTGTGTGTGTGTGTGAGCTAGTTATGTGACCGTCTGTAGTTTTTTTTTGCTAGCTATGTTATTACCATGTTATTTCCTGCACTTTTTTTATTTCTTATGTAAAATAGTATTTATTGTTACACCAGATCTCTATTGCCTGTAGCTTGATTGTTCTCTCTTTTGTACGTCGCTTTTGGATAAAAGCGTCTGCTAGATGACTAAATGTAAATGTGACTAAGCGTAAATCACCTGTAGTATTTCGTTCTCGATGGCTTTCACTAATCTGCTCATTGTTTCCCTCTCGCTCTCTCTCTCCCTCTCTCTCTCTCCCTCTCTCTCTCTCTCTCTCTCTCCCTCTCTCTCTCTCTCTCTCTCTCTCTCTCTCTCTCTTCCTTTCCTTTCTGTTGCTCCTCCCCCCTTTTCCTGATTTAACTCACTGTCCCTCTTTGTTTTGTTCTTTCTGTTTTTCTTTCTTTGTCTTTTCCCTCCATCTCTTGACGTATCTTTCTCTGTCCCACCCTCTTGCATTATCTCTCTCTCTCTGTCTTTCTTTTTTTCTTCCTTTCTTCCTTTCTGTCTTTCTTTCTTTCTTTCTCTCTTTCTTTCTTTCTCCCCCTTCTCCCCCTCCTCTGCCCTCCCTCTTGCATTATCTCTCTCTCTATCTTTCTCTTTTTCTTCCTTTCTGTCTTTCTCTCTTTCTTTCTTTCTCCCCTTCTCCTCCTCTCCCCCCCCCCTCCCGGTCTCCAGCCCCACTGGGAGCTACGCCTCCTCTGCGGAGTTGAGCCGCTGCAGCTCTCAGCTGAGCGAGGAGTTTGTAGGAGAGTACGGCGAGCGGGAGATCTACGACGAGAACGACTCCTACCACTCCTGTCACTCGTCCGTCAGCTACAGCAAGGGCTCGCCCGACTGGGACCCCGACGAGACGCACGCCGCCTACTCCGACGAGGGCGGCTACAGCAAAGATGGCGGCGAGGAAGGGGCCCTGTACGAGGAGGACGCCGACCTCTATGGCCAGGACGACCCCTACGAGGGAGAGGAGGAGGACATCATCTACGACGAGGACCTGGACTACCCACTGGACGGCACGCTCAGCGAGGACCAGGAGGCGCCGTACACGCCCACGCCCACCAGCGTCACAGGCAAGCCGCTGGACGTGCCCCCTGGTAGCAACGCCAACATCGCCACCTCCGCCAGGCCCCCGCTGGAGAAGCAGGCCTCGATGCACGATCCCCACCCTCCACAGGGACCGCACGCCCCAGGACAGCCCCCCACGCAACCCCCCACCCAGGCCCAGAACCAAGCACAGGGCCAGCCCCCAGCCCAGGGCCAACCCGGACCACCCCGTACCGCCCAACCGCAGCAGCCCATCAAGCCCCCTACACAGGCTGCACCACCCCCACAGCCGGCCTCCATGGGACCGATTCCCTCCGTACAGTCCTTCTTCGCCATGGCTAAGCCCCCTGGCCGGGGTGTTTGGTCTTAGCATGTCCTCCAGTCCACCCCAGCCCCCCAGCACCCACACCCAAACCAGCAGCTCCAGCCCCAGCCTCCCAGCCCCAGCCCTCAGCCCCGCAGCAGCCTCCCTCCGTCGCTAATGCTGGACCATCTGCTCAGACTAACGCAGCTCCTGGCACCGCTGGTGCTCCTGGTGCTCCCCCTAGTGGTCAGATCAAACCCACAGACTCGACAGGTCAGCTGGCTCCAGCCCAGGGCCCCCCAGCTGGCCAAGGTCCTGTGGGACCCACAGCAGCAGGTAAACCCATCACCCCTCCCTCTGAGGAAGCCCAGTACATAGAGGAGCCCCCCCTGACTGAAGAGCCCCCCCTCACAGATGAGCTGCCACCTCTGGAGGACGAGGAGTACCCACCGGAGCTGAGGGAAACCCCCCCTCGATCCCCTCCTGCAGACGGCGAGCCTGAACCACAACCAGAGCCAGAGAGGTAGCAAACGCTAATTACGCTAATGCTAAGTCTGCTGGCGATATCTATACTGGTGCTAGCAATGTATTAGCAAAGGCTAATGACATTAAAGCTAATGTTGATGCTGATGCTAAGAGTGCATAAGGTAATGAAAATTATGCTAATGCTTCCAGAGGTTGGCCATGCATAAACTAATGATAATGTTGTTCGCACTGATGTCACAAATGTTAATTAGGCAAGGGCTAATTCATGTTAATGGTGGTAGTATGCTAATTTTGGTAGTACATAGGTTAATTGCTGCTAATGACAAAAGACAATATCATTGTGTAATACATTCCTGAGCCTTAAACATCAGTCATGATCATACATTATTTCTGCTCAGAATCATGTTAGCAGCTTAATCATAGAGAGGAGAGTGTGTGTTTTAATGAGCATCTGAGGGCTGTATTTAAGGAGTCTGAGGATCCCTTGGAGAGTCTTTTGGAGGTGATTCAGATGGGTTTTAAGGACTGCTCTTCCCCCTCTTCTCCCTCTTCTCCCTCTTCTCCCTGTTCCCCCTGTTCCCCCTGTTCTCCCTCTTCTCCCTGTTTTCCCTGTTTTCCCTGTTCTCCCTCTTCTCCCTGTTCCCCCTCTTCTCCCTGTTCTCCCTCTTCTCCCTGTTCCCCTCTTCTCCCTGTTCTCCCTCTTCTCCCTGTTCCCCCTCTTCTCCCTGTTCTCCCTCTTCTCCCTGTTCCCCCTGTTCTCCCTGTTCTCCCTCTTCTCCCTGT
>NC_045176.1:3579801-3587301 GCF_900700415.2 Clupea harengus | reverse complement strand
TATAGACAACATATAAGCTCATATAGGCCTACACATCCAGTCATCATACTGACTCATATAGGCTTACACATCCAGGACTGAATAAAATCCAATCATCATATAGACAACATATAGACTCATATAGGCCTACACATCCAGGGCAGAATAACTTCCACTATCTGAATATCTGTGATAGGTGAAAATTCACCCTAGTTACCTCAGGACTCCGGAGCTGCATATAAGTATATTTATTAGACAAACAACAATTGCAATCGGGCTCACTCCCAGCACAAGGCTGAAAGTGAAGCAATGATAAACACATCGCACAAGGTTTATATAGACAGAAGTTGAGCGTTCAGCAGGGATAATCACGTGGTGGATTTCTCACGTCCGAGGCAAGGATGGAAGTTTTGCAAGGTCGGAAGAAGCACAGTTCGACCCTTCTTATCACTTCTGGTCTAAACATGCTCTTGTACATATGCAGACTAAGTGGCACCTAATATTCTAAGTTACACACACGCACAGAAAAGCCATTTCATAAGCACATGATTCATACATTCTTAAGTAATTAACAGTATATGCAAATTATCTCCATCAATCTGAATATCGTTTTTTCTGAAAAAAACACTGAACCAATGAACACATCTATATATTGTATATTGGTATATATTGTATAGCCACTAAACTGGTCTTGTTTGTATCATGTATTTACCACCGGATGTCTGTATATATATTATGTACACCTACCAAATGCAGGATATGTACAACACCTGTTGTTTCCCATCCCCTTCTGCCACACAACCCTCCCCCATCCCCCCTTCCTATCTCCACCCGGCCGACCTCAAGCAGATGGGTCCCCCCTTATGTGCCGTGGTTCTGCTTAAGGTTCCTTCCTGACTAACAGGGAGTTTTTTCTTGCCCGTGTTGCCAATGTGCTTGCACTAAGGGGGTTCAGGCTCTGGGCTCTGTAAAGCGCCTAGAGACAATTGTATTGTTATGGCGCTATATAAATAAAATTGAATTGAATTGAATTGAATCTATACATTGTTTGTAATGTCTCTCTTCTTTATCACCTTTTTCTGCTCATGATCTCTCTACTCATTCCTGCTCTCTCTCCCTTTCTCTCTCTCCTTCTCTCTCTCTCCCTTTCTCTCCCCATTCTCTCTCCCTCTCTTTTTCTCTTCCTCTCTCTCTCCATTTCCCTCTCTCTCTCCCTTTCTCTCTATCCCTTTCTCTCTTTGCCTTTCTCTCTCCCAGACAATTGGCAATGTCCTTGTATCCTATGCTGACATCATCACCAAGGACTTCCCTAATCACTGTGCCAAGGAGATAGTGGTATGTAGACACACACACACACACACACACACACACACACACTTACACATACACACACACACACACAAAAACGTACATATTACTACACACGTGCTTTGAAAAATATTGTATTTCTCTGTATTCTTCAGTCAGTTGTGAGTATATTTTCTGTGTGTGTGTGTGTGTGTTTGTGTGGTTGTGGGTGTGTGTGTGTGTGTTTGTGTGGTTGTGTGTGTGTGTGCGTAATTAGTAGGTTGTGGGCAGGCTGTGGGCCGTATCTCTAACAGTTCCCACTGGACAAACACACACCCGCACTGGAACACCCTGTGGCTAATTAACACACACACTCATCTACACATCACTCACTGTCATCACAGCGCAGTTGATGATGTGTGTGTGTGTGTGTGTGTGTGTGTGTGTGTATCTGTGTGTATGTGTGTGCGTGTGTGCGTGTGTGTATCTGTGTGTATGTTTGTGTGTGTTTGCGTGTGTTTGCGTGTGTGTGCGTGTGTGCGTGTGTGTGTGTTTATCTGCTGTGTAACTCATTGGATTCTGTTGTGTGCTCCAACCTGCAGCCTTGCATCATCATCAATAACATCCAGCAGCTCCGAGTTCAACTGGAGAAGATGTTTGAGGCCATGGGAGGAAAAGGCGTGAGTTGCACCCCCCCGCCACACACACACATGCACACACATACACACACACACACACATTACATTTACATTACATTTAGCAGACGCTTTTATCCAAAGCGACTTACATATGTGCGACTTACAATGTATACACATTTTACATTTACACTGATGGCACACTGCACATCAGGAGCAATTAGGGGTTCAGTGCCTTGCTCAAGGACACTTCGACAGGGAATTGAACTAGCAACCTTCTGATTACTAAACGACTTATTTACCTCCTGTACCACTGCCACACACACACACACACACACACACACACACACACACACACACACACACACACACACACACACACACACACACACACACACACACACACACACACACACACACACACACACACACACACACACACACACACACACACACACACACACACACACACACACACACACACACACACCCATGCACACACACACGTATTGCATACAAACATACACAGAAACACACAGACATACTATGTGACTCGTAAAAACAAATGTGTGTGTGTGTGTGTGTGTGTGTGTGTGTGTGTGTGTGTGTGTGTGTGTGTGTACAGCTGAACATGGAGGCCAGTGATTACATGAAGGAGCTGCAGGTGAAGTTGAATAATGTGATGGATGACCTCAGCCGAGTGTTTGCTGTCAGGTAACTTCTAGAAACTTCTACACACAAAGGAGCCACTGACGTAGCTGTTTAAAGGTCTCATCATTCAAAGGAGCCACTGACGTAACTGTTATACTCACAAAGGAGCCACTGACGTAGCTGTTAAAAGTCACAAAGGAGCCACTGACGTAACTGTTATACTCACAAAGGATCCTCTGACGTAGCTGTTTAAAGGTCACATCATTCAATGGTAAAGTGGTCTCCCAGTCACACCATTCACTGGTAGAGTGGTCTCCTAGGTGACATCATTCACTGGTAGAGTGGTCTCCTAGGTGACATCATTCACTGGTAGAGTGGTCTCCTAGGTGACATCATTCACTGGTAGAGTGGTCTCCCAGACATCATTCACTGGTAGAGTGGTCTCCCAGTCACATCATCCACTGGTAGAGTGGTTTCAGAGTCACATCATTCACTGGTAGAGTGGTCTCCCAGACACATCATTCACTGGTAGAGTGGTCTCCCAGACACATCTTTCACTGGTAGAGTGGTCTCCCAGTCACTCCGGATTCACTGGTAGAGTGGTCTCTCAGTCACACCATTCACTGGTAGAGTGGTCTCTCAGTCACACCATTCACTGGTAGAGTGGTCTCTCAGTCACACCATTCACTGGTAGAGTGGTCTCCCAGACACATCTTTCACTGGTAGAGTGGTCTCCCAGTCACTCCGGATTCACTGGTAGAGTGGTCTCTCAGTCACACCATTCACTGGTAGAGTGGTCTCCCAGTCACTCCGGATTCACTGGTAGAGTGGTCTCTCAGTCACACCATTCACTGGTAGAGTGGTCTCTCAGTCACACCATTCACTGGTAGAGTGGTCTCTCAGTCACACCATTCACTGGTAGAGTGGTCTCCCAGACACATCTTTCACTGGTAGAGTGGTCTCCCAGTCACCCTGGATTCTCTGGAAGAGAGATATCAGGTAGTCTGTCCTTCAATCTGAAAAGAATCACATCACAAAATGACATTCATCATACAGTAGTCTCATAAGACTCGTGAGACCAGGCTGCATCAGACATGCTGGTCTCGTGCTGGTCTCACGCTCGTCTCACTTTGATCTCCAGCTGGTCTCCAGTTTGTCCTGTAGCCTTCAGCCATTTGTAGATGAAATGTGTGTGTGTGTGTGTGTGTGTGTGTGTGTGTGTGTGTGTGTGTGTGTGTGTGTGTGTGTAGTTTCCAGCCCCACATCGAGGAGAAGGTGCGTGAGATGGGAGACATCTTGAGCCAGGTGAAGGGCACCAACGTCCCTGCTAACGGCAACATCGCCGGGGACGCCGACAACGTCCTCCAGCCAATCATGGACTTCCTGGACGTCAAGTGAGAGTCATAGACACACACACACACATGCAGATGTGCACACACATATTCATCTTTGATTGATACACAAACTATTGACGGACAGCATGCATATATATGTTTAAACAAACACACACTCAATCATGCCCCCCCTCTCCCACACACACACACGCATACACACACACACACACTCATTGGAAGTGTATGTATACAGATCAATACAACTAATGACTCGTTTGTGTGTTTGTGTGTCTGTGTGTGTGTGTGTGTGTGTGTGTGTGTGTGTGTGTGTGTGTGTGTGTGTGTGTCAGTCTGTCTCTGTTTGCCAAGATCTGTGAGAAGACGGTGTTGAAGAGAGTACTGAAGGAGCTCTGGAAGCTGGTTATGAACACCATGGAGAAAACCGTCGTGCTGCCACAACTCACTGACCAAACGGTGAGCATACACACACACACACACACACACACACACACACACACACACACTGTCCAACTCTCACACACACTAGACACACACCATCACAAGACACACGCTAGACACACACACACACACACACACACACACACACACACACACACACACGCTGTCCAACTCTCACACACACTAGACACACACCATCACAAAACACACATTACACACACGCACACACACGCACACACACACACACACACACACACACACACACACACACACACATACTGTCCATTCCCTTCATTCTGTTCATTTGGAGATCAATATGACCTTCCTCCTCTCTTTCTTTTGTTCCCTCTCTCTCTCTCTCTCTCTCTCTCTCTCTCTCTATTATCTGTCCTTCCTCTCATTCATCTGAAGCTGATTCTAATAGAGGGCAGAACCCTCCATGCCTCCTCCTGTTTTAACAGACACCAGGACTACTCTCTGCACCCAGCGCCCACCACACTAAGGCCAGAGCTTAGAGCCAACATGGCTGCTGAGACACTGCACCTGTAGCCCAGAGCTTAGAGCCAACATGGCTGCTGAGACACTGCACCTGTAGTCCAGAGCTTAGAGCCAACATGGCTGCTGAGACACTGCACCTGTAGCCCAGAGCTTAGAGCCAACATGGCTGCTGAGACACTGCACCTGTAGTCCAGAGCTTAGAGCCAACATGGCTGCTGAGACACTGCACCTGTAGCCCAGAGCTTAGAGCCAACATGGCTCCTGAGACACTGCACCTGTAGCCCAGAGCTTAGAGCCAACATGGCTCCTGAGACACTGCACCTGTAGCCCAGAGCTTAGAGCCAACATGGCTCCTGAGACACTGCACCTGTAGCCCAGAGCTTAGAGCCAACATGGCTCCTGAGACACTGCACCTGTAGCCCAGAGCTTAGAGCCAACATGGCTCCTGAGACACGTCTGCATACCCATAACCCAGAGCTTAGAGCCAACATGGCTCCTGAGACACTGCACCTGTAGCTTAGAGGCAATGTGTCACCGCAGTGTGAAGTACAGTTGGTCTTGGTGTGAACAAAACAAAACAATATGAGCCAATAATTTGATTTAATTTAACTTGAGTAAGAGGACTTGTTTATTGTTATTTTATTTATGACCTAACAGGAGCACAGCGTTGTCTTCTTTTACAGGGCAGTGGGGAATTACAGTGACAAAATGATGCTGATTTATTGGTCTAATCTATTTTCTCTAACCTGCCACTCTCTCTTTCTCATACATTTCTATTGTCATCTGCTCATCATTCTTCACAGATGATTGTAAGTACATCGCCCTGTGTGTGTATGTGTGTCTGTGTATGTATGTGTGTGTGAGAGAGTGAGAGAGTATGTTTGTGTCTGTATGTGAGTGTGTGTGCGAGAGAGAGAGAGAGAGAGAGAGAGTGACAGAAAGTGTGAGAATGAGAGAGTATGTTTGTTTCTGTATGTGAGTGTGTGTGTATGTGTGTGTGTGTGTGTGTGTGTGTGTGTGTGTGTGTGTGTGTGTGTGTGTGTGTGTGTGTGTGTGTGTGTGTGTGTGTGTGTGTGAGAGAGAGAGAGAGAGAGAGAGAGAGAGAGAGAGAGAGAGTGACAGAAAGTGCCAGAATGAGAGAGTATGTTTGTGTCTGTGTGCTTGCTCACACCTGACCTAATTTCCTGTGATGCAGATTCTGTTCACTCCGCTCCTCTCCTCCTCTCATCTGTCCTCCTCACTCTCATCCCTCCATCTCCTTGTTTTTCTCCTCCAGCAGCAAAAGCATGCATCCCTGGACTGACCCGAGAGGACCTCCTTTACCCTCAAAGCAACCTGGCTCAGAACTGTCTGCCTGTCTGCCTGTCTGTCTGTCTTACTCTCCCTGTATAACCATAGCAACCTGCCTCAGAACTTTCTGCCTGTCTGTCTTACTCTCCCTGTATAACCTCACAGCAATTTACCTCAGAACTGTCTCTCTGTTTGCCTGTCTGTCTGTCTTCCTCTCAATGTATACCTACACAGCAGCCTACATCAGAACTGTCTGTCTGTCTGTCTGCCTGGATGTCTTTCTCTCTCTGTATACCAACAGAGCAACCTTCCACAGAACTGTCAAGTCCAATCGCTCTGTTTTCTTTCCCTCCTCCTCTTCCTCTTCCTCTTCCTCCTCCTCCTCCTCCGCACCCAGAGCCCACACTCCTCCTGTCTGTCCCCCGCCCTGCCCCGCCCCGCCCCGCCCCCCCGCCCCGCCCCGCCCCGCCCCGCCCCGCCCCGCCCCGCCCCGCCCCGCCCCTCTGATACAGAGCCGGCCCAGATTGGTTGACATTGACATTAGCATGTACTCATTGAGCAGACCCTTTCATGCTAAGCTACTACAGTACGGTGCAGAGCAACATTGCCATCAGTGTATGTGTCCCCTGGGTACGTCTGTCTCCAAAAAGCAGGCGCTGCCCTCGTGTCAACTTCTACTGAAACCTTAAATAGTCAGCTGTAGGAGTAGGCTGGAGCCACGTAAGGGTGGGAGGATGGAAGAACAGACAGATAGATTGGGGCAGAACTCAGTGGCATAAGAAGTAGTTGAAGGAGTCAAAGCAGTAGAAGAGTAGGTGTAGAGGTGGAGGAGGAGAAGAGTAGGGGTAGGATAAGGATATAGTGGAGTAGTGGAGTAGATGAGGGTGGAGTAGATGAGGGTGGAGTAGAGGAGGGTGGAGTAGATGAGGGTGGAGTAGATGAGGGTGGAGTAGATGAGGGTGGAGTAGAGGTGGTGTAGAGGAGGGTGGAGTAGAGGTGGAGTAGAGGTGGTGTAGATGAGGGTGGAGTAGATGAGGGTGGAGTAGATGAGGGTGGTGTAGATGAGGGTGGAGTAGATGAGGGTGGAGTAGATGAGGGTGGTGTAGATGAGGGTGGAGTAGAGGTGGTGTAGATGAGGGTGGAGTAGAGGTGGAGTAGAGGTGGTGTAGATGAGGGTGGAGTAGATGAGGGTGGAGTAGATGAGGGTGGTGTAGATGAGGGTGGTGTAGATGAGGGTGGTGTAGATGAGGGTGGTGTAGATGAGGGTGGTGTAGATGAGGGTGGAGTAGAGGTGGGTGGAGTAGATGAGGGTGGAGTAGATGAGGGTGGAGTAGATGAGGGTGGTGTAGATGAGGGTGGTGTAGATG
>NC_045176.1:3562301-3569801 GCF_900700415.2 Clupea harengus | reverse complement strand
TCAGAACCATCACGCCGTCAGACCCATCACGGCGTCAGAACCATCACGCCGTCAGAAACATCACGCCGTCAGGCCCATCACGCCGTCAGAAACATCACGCCGTCAGGACCATCACGCCGTCAGGACCATCACGCCGTCAGGAGGAAGAAAAGTCCAAACCTGCTGCCTCAACTAAGTAACAGAATCAATCATTATGATTTCAAAGGAAGAACATGAGGGTGGATAGCACAAAGAACAAAGGATCACTGCTTAGAGAGAGAGAGAGAAAGAAGGGGCAAAAGAAGAGAAAAGAAAAGAAAGAAAGAGAGAGAGTATGCGGTGAGTGCCCTGGCCTCGGCCTGCAGTGCCACCCTCAGCAGTCAGACTGCCTGAAGAGATGACCCTACAGCGCCCCCTACAGCGCCACAGCAACACTGCAGCCTAGAGGCAGGCCCATGCCCAGGCCACAGATGGAAACCTATAGGTGTGCATGATAGAAAGATCGCATGATCTCATAATCTGGTCAGCAATTATGTGACTCCTTGTTTGGCGATATATACAGGTTTTTGCACACAGACACAGACACACACTGATATTTCAACTAGTCCTATGCTAGCCCACCCTATGCTAGCCCACTCTGCCTGCTGGTGTGCCGTGAAGGCTGGCCTCTCTGGGTTGGGGGTTGTTATGTATCATCTCGTTTTCAACACAGTCTTAAAGCAATACTAATCTTCTTCTTCAACTTCTCTTGGACACAGAGTCGGTGGAGCCGTTTTGGAGGCTTGTAGCAAATCCTAGAGGCCCGTTTTGTTGATTGATGGGAATGTAAGCTAGTGACGACTGCTCCTGGCATTCCATGATGCTTTATAGCAATCATCCAGGATCTGGCCCTGATCCGGCCTTGATGTGGCGCAGATCCGGCTGAAGTCAGTTTGTTTGGCTGCAAGAGGACCACAAGGAAGACCATGGTGTTTGAGGTCATCCTCCTTAGGATGTCTCTGTCAGATGCAGAAGTGGACGGCTGGCCCTCAACACTGAAGTGTTCTGTTGAAGATGACCCTACCTAATGTCACCTGTCCCGTCCTTCCAATCTCCTCTTCAACAGTCTTCACATGTTTACAGTGCAAATGTAGTAATGAAGTTAGCACAAAAAAAATCAATTAAACGAAAAAAAAACGAAGGAGAACTCGGCGGAATTTTGAGGAATAGTGTAAAATTCCTCTAACCTTGGTAGTCATAGTTACTGCTGAGTCTTTCTAGAATGACTCTTGACTCTAGAATGTCTTGTCTTGACAGAATTGGAACCGTTAACTCAGCTGGAGGCAGGTGACCCTAGGCCGGACTCGGGCCTGATCCGGGCCTCATGCGCTCCAGAGCACACTGCCCTCCTGGAGCACCACCAAATATACACACACACACAAAAACACACACACAAAAACACACACACACACACACACACACACTACCAAATATACACCGGCACCGAAACGTCACGTCTGCAGAGTAGCGTAGGCCTTCATGTTGAGAAGTCTTGAAACGGTCACAGTAAAGTTCCCTTGCTTTAACTTGGAGACAGTATCCTAGCACCCCCACACACACACTGCACAGGCTCAAGCACAAAATGGGCATTGACAACACATACATGCATGCATGCACGCAGAAACGAAACGTCACCATGACAACCCAGCGATGCCCACCTTTGTGAATAGACCTAAGTGCATGATGGGACGACCAGTACAGTACCAGCACGTCTCTGTGATGTTACCTGCCAATAATGAATGATTGCTTGGTCTCTCTTTCTCCTCTTTGAGTTCCAGTCCTGCACCTGTGTGACATTCCCCAGCTTGTGTCTTCACGTTCGGCGTTCTTTCTGAATGGAGCGTGGATAGAAGTTTGCATGAGAGATACTTTTTTATACCGAGGATGTTTCTAAGTTTTTTAATTCTCATTATGATTATTCCTATCACGGAATGAGGATGGGTGTCCGCTGCATTGCTTCCTATTAATACTAAAAAAAAATAAAAACATCTGAACCCAACACGCCGGGCGGGCTGCTCCGTCAGAATCCCTGATTTTTAGCATCTGTTTGTGCTCATATTTAATCTCATTCACACCTCATTCTATTACTATGTTTATGCTCATATTTAATCTCGCTCACACCTCATTCTTAGCATCTCTGTTTATGCTCATATTTAATCTCGCTCACGCCTCTTTGCATTCCTCTGACCATGAAGGAAAGACAGTGATTCCTGAAACCCTGAAACCCTGAAACGGGATCCATAGACTACACAGGAAGTCCTGTTGCTCCCTGTCTTTTTAGTTTCTCATTTTTGACCACAAAAACTACGCACTACACCTTTAAGAGCTCTGTGAGACCAGCCAAAACAGGAGAATGGGTGTGAAAAACAGGTAAACGTCTATTTGACCTGAACTTGAGGATACGAAGCCTAATATCAGGGAGGGACTCCTGCTAAAGGAGGGAAATATGAATTAAATTCGTTTTTTATTTCTATAGCGCCAAAAAATACAATTGTCTCAAGGCGCTTTACAGAGCCCAGTTCCTGGAGCCCCTTAGAGCAAGCACAATGGTGACAGGGGCAAGGAAAAACTCCCCGTTAATCAGGAAGAGATCATAATATGAATGTAATGCTCTTCACAATGACTGTGGTTAGATACCGACAACAGTGTTGTACACAAACATGAAAAATACACACCAGACTGACGCAATATTCAAAAACACTTTTATTTTTGTCTGAAAATATGCGATAGTACATAAAAACAACAGTCTTATGTATGAAATTGGGGTAGGGTGTGGGAAGGGGGGTAAAATAGGCCTTGAAAATATTCCAAAAATATTAGAGTAACCTTACATGTAAAAAGTATCATCCCAAAAATAAGCAAGCACGTGTGAGACTCTTCATCTCCTTCTCCTCCGAAGGCAAAACATGACCAATCCAAAATAAATAGGCTACACAAAATGGATGATGCACACACATCTGCTAACTCCAAGAATGGCTCCAAAGATATGAGAAATGTGTAAATCTACATTGAGCAATTCAAATATGTTTAAAGAATGACTGCAGGCCATATGGACCGGGTCTGCGTATGAACGCGTGTGGTTCAAGGCCAAACAAAACGACCAGGAAGATCAGTACGTGTAAATGATTCGCACTGACCTTTGACCTTTCAACAAGACAGCGGAGGAAACCAGATCAAATCAAAACGAATAAGACTACAGTTCTGTTTGGTAACAATTGAGACTTTTTGCATCTAAGAAAGAAAACAATTCAAAGAAAACTTAGCATAAAATTGATCAAACTAATTATGAAATAAAAAGGGAAATATATTTGGAAAAGAACATGTATCCAAAACACAAATATTTCACACATTGATGTCATTTCTGTAGCTCCTTAAAGTATTGAAATAAAAAAAAAGTGAATTTGAACGTCTGAAACAATACGATTTTCATCCTTGTGAATATGCATTCAAAAATGTAATTATTCAGTTTAATTCCTCAAAATCTTCTCCCCTGAAAAAGGAACTTGTACCAGCATACACCATCACCGTGAGGACATACGGGAAAAGGGCAGGACACTCCCCGCAGCGCCCACTTCCAACAACCTTTAGCTCCCTCTTGAGGTAACAGCGGGAACTACATCACTGACGCTTCCATGTATCCAGATATTACAGCACAGACTGCAGCAAAGAAGATCACAGCAGTTACTTTCCCCGTTTCTCTCTAGTCTTTTGTTTTGTTGAGGGACAGCCTTCAGTTACACTCAAAAAAAATAAAAAAAATACTACAGGAAAGCATTGTCTCCCAAACCTATTGATCAACTTAAGGCCAAAATACTTCTGTATGTGTACCTGACTTGGCTAGTGGCAGAAACATCCGTTGTTTTTGTGGCTTTACATTTTGCCTGTAGTTTAAACATATGAAAAAAGTAAACTAGAATAAAACTGGGGATAGGGAGTGCTGTTATCGTGTATATTAAAATTCCTTTAAACTCCTCTGTTACATCTTGATTTGTAATCTACTAATGGTCGGAAGTAAGGGTATTTGATAGGGTCATCTTACTGGTAATAGATTTTGGTCGGCAATCACATTAGTTATCTCCCCTTCTCTTCCTAGAGGGAAAATAATTTAAAGATATATTATGTGCAAAAAATTAATAATAATAATTAAATATACATATACTTTAAATATATCCCCAAACATAATACTCTACTCTCATGTCAGAAAATGTAAAAATGATATCATGGTACATAATAAAGTTAAAAAAAAAAAAGCAGAACAACTCTTCCCATACAAGACATTCATATATCAATGAAGAAGTGGAAACTAAGAGGAAGTTTAAAAAAAAAAAAAAAAAAAAAAATGTCTTTAGTGGAAAAACTGAGGACGTACTGTTTCTTCGTGTGGTTCTGAGGGATAAGAACCCCACTTGTATATTTCCAGAGGCGGAAGAGAGGGGAACACTGCACTGAACTCCCTGGTGCCCCCGTTCTCATGGCCTTCTAAGTACCCTGTACATGCGCTTGGACGCTCCGCCTCCAACACAACACAATTCTAGAACACCTGTCAGAGATGGCCTCTGATTCCAACATCACATATCTTCACATAGCAGGAGTCCCGGACGCGCTTAAGAGCTATCCGGGATACTGCGGAGTGCGTGTGTGTGTGTGTGCTCACAATATGACTTGCTCACTCACACACACACACACACACACCCACCTGTACCTTTTCTACAAATGTGTCCCAGTGGGCGAACACAAAAGGATGTAAGCGCTGAGATTAAATGGACCACGACACAGGAGGGTATCGCTTGGCATTACAAAAAAAGTAAACAAAAATTTAAAAAGTAAATAAAAACAAACTAGATTTTATTAAAGAAGCATAAAAATAAAACTCTTAATACATTTCTCATAACCGTTGAGGCAGCGCACACCAGGAGGCCCTGTGTACATCACTGTTCCCGGCTTGGCGCTTTTAAAAAGGTCCATAAACTTTCAAATAAAATAGATTTCAATTTTAATTTTTTTCATCAATAATTTTCTCCATTTTGTTATAAATTGCCTATATGTTATACACAGGAAAACAACAGAACTATGGAAAATAAAGACTAAGTTGAAGTAATAAAATGGTCACATTATATAGAGAGGAGGGTTATGGGTCCAGGAATCAACTGAAAAAATAAAAATATGTAAAAAGTTTTGTCTTTTTTTTCCTCTTTAAAGTAGTTCTCACTTTTTTTGTAGAAAAAGTATTCGTTAACGCCGGGTGGCTTTCAAGACATGCAGAAAGATCACTGACAAAGAATGGTACACTTTTTTAAAAACTACACTTTCAGCGTCGTTCACTTCTTAAGCTTGGTAAGGTTAGGAGACCAACAACAAAATAAACAACAGCACAAAATTAAGTCCCAATGATTGTGTTAAGGGCAGACCTTTGACCCCCACCACACACACACACACACACACAGTCTCTCACTCATTCAACACTCAAGCCTGAACCCTTATTACTGAAACGACTTTTGGTTTCGCATAAAGTAAAATTAAAGCAAAAGAAAAAAAAAAAAAGAAAGAAGAGGCAGGAAAGCAAGTCAGAGAGGCAGAAGAGGCGTCACTGCACTTTGTAACCATTAGGGGGCACCCTTTACCCCAGTAACATAAAAACCCTTTCATAACCCCTCCCCCCAAAAACTTTCATATCAGGAGAACAGAGGGCTCCCAAACCACTACACTCACATGGAGACGGCCGATGGTAGGCCAGGCCAGGCCAGGGGACTGGCGCTCAGAGATGACATCACAACCCCCATCCTGAAGAGACATTGCAGACAGCCAGCAACTGAGCATGCCCAGAACTTTCAC
Source organism: Clupea harengus (assembly GCF_900700415.2). Classification (NCBI taxonomy): domain Eukaryota; kingdom Metazoa; phylum Chordata; class Actinopteri; order Clupeiformes; family Clupeidae; genus Clupea; species Clupea harengus. The sequence continues at coordinate 3,563,951 of NC_045176.1, read as the reverse complement.
AGGCTTGGCTGCAGCGGAAGCCCTCCGACGACCCAGATTACACGCAGCTGGCCCAAGCGTGGGCCGCGTCCGGAGTCCAGGAGTCAGGGAACCCAATCTGCATGGCAACCAAGCAACCCATCAGCCAGCCTCCGGTTCAGTGCCCACCTGAAGCCCCAGCGCAGAGGTCCAACACAACACAACACACTATACTACACTACACTACACTACACACACACACAGGGACCAGGAGGGGACACACATACACACACGCACACAGACACACACACCTGGAAGCCCTGCGTGACCTAGCTGCCATATTAACTGGGTGTGAGCGCGTGCATGTGTGTGTTAGTGTATGTATGTATGTATGCATGTCATATAGTCACCATTGATCGGCTTGAGCCTGAAATATAGAACCTGGGAAGCCCTTTTTGATAAAGCATGTCTCTGTGTGTGTGTGTGTGTGAGAGAGAGTGTGTGACTCATGGCTTGTCATTGTCATTGAGTAGAAACAAGTCAAACGACATCACTTCCTACTACACAGAAGCGCTCATTGGGATGCACGTGGGACCCCCCCCCACACACACACACACACACACACACACACACACACACACACACGGAGCTCCGAGGCCCATGCGGACAGCTAAAGAAACCACCACATGAGAAGGGGGGGGGGGGGGGGCAAGCGCTTTAGTGGAGGGGGCGGAAGACTGAGGCTCCTCTCAAGCCTGGCACACGTCTACGGACTCGTGTGGAGAGGACATCGGTAATAGCAGTCGCAATAATAATAATACAAATAATAATAGTCAACGATGATTATAACTAGAATAGGAAATTGGATGGGAAGGACAGCAAGTGTGTGTCAGCCAGAGTAGAGTAGAGCAGTCGCACCCAAAGCAGTCTGAGAAGAGAACAACACTACTCTCCCTCTCACTCGGGACCTGAGTCGCAAGGAGTCACCCATCCCCAGACTCGACTTCCACGAACACGACCACGACCAACTGACCCAAAACACCAGTTCAACAAGATGTTCACGGACCAGCCACACAGGGAGCGACCACAGGGTTGATCCCAGCCCGTCCTGGGTGCACACAGCTCTATTCCATCATGATGCTAGGGGTCTAGGGGCGGAATGTCTCCACTTGGGGACCAAAACACAGAACAATAAGAGACGAGCAAGAGGCCTGGGGTCTCCCTCAGAGCCCTGGCCTGGATGGCGCTGTAGTGACGAGTACTAGTCTAACCTTATCCTATGTTCAAATATGTCAATCACTGCTTAGCATATCAGTTCTGTAATCACTGTAGAAATAGGCAAGAGATCTCATTCATTCTCCAGCCAGAAGAATTCAAGAGAAGAAAAAAGGGGGGAAATGGACATAGAGCTCTGCAACCATATAGTCTGACAGGCGCCCGGTGTGTGTGTGTGTGTGTGTGTGTGTGTGTGTGAAGTGTAACTTATGGCCAACGCTGGCCCAAGTGGACAGAACCTTCTCCAGAGTGTCTAAGGACACCAAACACACACACACACACACACACACACACACACACACACACACACACAAGACTGCAAACCTAAGTTACCTTCGACTGAACACACACCTGTCCGTCCATTCAGAGGAGACAGAGTCAGTGTTGACTGCCTGGAGAAAAAAGAGGCCCAGACTG